>NW_025350271.1:0-7377 GCF_016433145.1 Gracilinanus agilis
TGCTAGGCTCGCTCCTAACCCCACTGTGTGTTTGTGTGGGTAACATGGGAGTGCAAGCATGGGTGTGCCAGACTCACTCAACACCACTAAGTGTGTGTGTAACCAGGGAATTCACATGGGCGTGCCAGGCTCACTCCTAACACCACCAAGTGTGTGTGTGAGCAGGGAGTGCAAGCGCTCCCAACAGCACTACCTATGAAGCACGGGTTGCAAGCAGGGGTGTGCTGGAACCAGCTCAGATTGGCTTACAAGAGAGCCGACTGTTAAATTTTCAGTGTGAGCATTTACACCTCAAGAATTGGCAAATGCCACAGATCGGGGCTTGGTTTATTGTTTTGTTGACAGTCTAGACTTTAAAAGTGAGGGGGGAAATGGTAATAATGCAGATTAAATTTTTTTCAATGTTGCGGGTCTATATGGTGCCTGTATCACATACGTGTGCGTGTGTGCATGTGCGTGTGTGTAGTCTTGGAAACACTGAGCAGGAGGATCAGCCAGAAGGCAGCCCGGAGGCCCCCAGTGCGTGTGAGCGGGTTAGAACACATCACAAAGAAGGGATCAGGAAGGAGAACTCAAGGATGCTGTCGGAGAAAGGGCTGAAGGCGAGCCAGCGGTGGCAGGTCGCAGGGCGGCGATGGGCAGCCCGTGTGCTCCGCAGCCTTCTCTGGCACATCAGGAGGGCCAGCGGAGAGCCTCGGGGCCATTTTAGGGGAGGACAGGGCCCAGGCACCCAGGGTGGGTGGTCCCGGCTGGCCTGGAATCTGCTTCACTGAAAGGAATATCCAGACTGACATGAGCACAAAGAGCAGCCAAGCATCTCAATTACCATGAAACAGCCTCAACCTCCCATTCCCAACAATAGGAATAATATCCATCATTTCACCTAATGATGTGACGGCGAACTACCATTGGCCAGGACCCCCGAGGCTTTTCTGTGCCTCACTTTCCACTCCTCCATGATGAGTCGCTGGCCATGGCTACTATCAAAATCCTATGAAGGAGGGCAGCTGGGTAGCTCAGTGGATGGAGAGTCAGGCCTAGAGACGGGAGGTCCTGGGTTCAAATCTAGCCTCAGACACTTCCCAGCTGGGTGACCCTGGGCAAGTCACTTGACCCCCATGGCCCACCCTTACCAATCTTCTACCAAGGAGCCAATACACAGAAAGTTAAGGGTTTAAAAAAAAAATCCTAGGAAGAAGGGCAGCTGGGTGGCTCAGGGGAAGAGTCAGGCCCAGAGTTGGGAGGACCTGTGTTCAAATGTGGCCTCAGGCACTTCCTAACTGTGACCCTGGGCGAGCTGTCTAGCCCTCACCACTCTTCTGCCTTAGAACCAATACTTAGTATCGATTGTAAGAAAGTAAGGCTTTAAAAAAGTTGAATGAGGATGGCAGGATCCCAGATCTAGAACTAGAAGGGATCTCGGGGCTCATTTCTCATCTCAAACAAACAACCCCCCTTCCTTTCTCTCTTAGTAACGACTTCAAGATAGAAGGGCAAGAGCCTAGCAAGCAGGGTTAAGTGACTTGCTCAGGGTCACACAGCCGGGAAGTGTTTCAGTTCAGATTTGAAGCCAGGTCCATCTGACTCTAGGCATGGCACTCTATCCACTATGCCACTTAGCTGCCCCTCCATCTTTCATTTTACACAAGAAGTAACTGAGGCTCAGAGAAGGAAGTGACTAGACCAAGGTCACACAGCTCATAAGGAGCAGATCTGGGATCTGAACCCTCCAATTCCAAATCCATTACATCTCTGCGGGGCCGCACTACATCCCTTACACTTGGCGAGCTTTAAAATACTATGTAAATGCCAGCTGTTACTAAGATCGATGCAGCCCTCCCTTTGGATGGGTTCGTCCATCATCATGTCTAGACTCTGTGACTTTGTCACTATGGGGACTCAAGGTGTGGAAATTCCTTCCACCAACTCTGATTACAACTTAACTGACAACACGGCCTTAGCTGCCGAGGCTCGGAGGGGTTAAGTAAGCAGCAGAGTTTGGAACAGAACCCAGGTCTTCCGGACTCCAAATTCAGTCTCTTTCCCCTGGAGCTGGCTATTTCCCTGGACTTCTTCCTTTTCCTCCATGAAATCTGACAGAGGAGTTTAGAAAGGAGGAAGGTGAGATCCCAGCTACACACGTGTACATGTGTGTGTGTACATGTACACACGTGTGCCTCTTGGGCAGGTCCTATGGATGGAGGCTAAGGCTAAGGATGGATCCTGAGGAAGCGAATGAGCTGAATCCTTTTTGGGAGTCTCTGCAGGGCTTTCTTCCACCTGGAGTGTTTTGTTGCTAAAGCCCATCTCTTCACCACCTTTGTTCTCTCGAAAGGCAGGGTGGTGTCATGGTTAGACAGCAGGCTTCAGGGTCAGGAAGACTGGATGGACTTCAGACCCATCCCGTGTGACCCTCGGTAAGTTCCTGCATCTCTCGTTGCTCAGGATGACTCTACTGGGCTACGTACCGCAGAGAAGGCCCTGCCCCACGCTGCCATCTATGAAATCACAATCTCTACTCTGTTCCCAGCACACTTTAAAAAAAAAAAAAAAAAGGCAGAGCAGAGTCCTGAAGCGGGATGGCCCAATGGATGCTCCCCGGGAGATTCCCAGGTAGCCACAGACCAGCCTGGCCCAGGAGAGGGCAGTGGCGGTGAGCTGAAATTTACCCAGGTGGAGGAAGCCAATGGGGCCCGGCTCCAGCTAAGCAACCCAAATAAAGCTGGCCATCTGGGAAGACCCTCTTTGTGGATTATCCAGGCTCACTCACATCAAAGGCCAATGATGGGCAGGTGGATCCAGGGCAGCTTCTCCCCTTCCCCCAAGGTAGACTCCGGGCTCAGGTTTCTTGCCTCCCCCAGAAGCAGCTATTGAGCTCCTGAAATTTCGGTCCATTCTAATCCAGCCTAAACCTAATGGGATTAGGAAGGAAGAGCCGCCTTTAAAAAAATGAGGAAATGCCTTTCAAAGCCAGTTAGAAGCTGGTTTCTGATTATCCATTGATTCTTGGTTTGTCCTGTCAGTCAGTTTTTTTCTTTTTAAAATGTATTTTTTTTTTTCAGTTAGACACAGAAACAATTTCTGGCAATTGTTTTCTGACATTTTAGGATTCAGATTTTTCTCTCTCCCTCCCTTGCCCTCCCTGAGGTGGTAACTAGTTTGCAATCAATCACTTTTTTTTTAAATTTTAAACCCTTACCTTCCGTCTTGGAGTCAATACTGTGTATTGGCTCCAAGGCAGAAGAGTGGTTAGGCAATGGGGGTCAAGTGACTTGCCCAGGGTCACACAGCTGAGAAGTGTCTGAGGCCAGATTTGAACCTAGGACCTCCTGTCTCTAGGCCTGGTTCTCAATCCACTGAGCTACCCAGCTGCCCCAATCAATCACTTTTTCAAATGTTTTATTAAGCACCTACTATGTGCCAGGCATTGTGATAAGTGCTGAGGATAGCAAAGAAAGCCAAAACAGCTTCTGCTTTAATTGGGAAGACAATTTCTAAATAATGAAGTACCTCCTAGAGACATATAGGATAAGCGGAAGGTCATTTCAGAGGAGATGACCCTAGAGAGAAGGGCGTCTTACAGAGGGTGGCATCTGAGCTAAAAGTGGAAGGATGGCACGGAAAATAAGGTCTCTATCATTGCCAGTCCCACTGAGCACTATCAAGAAAAGGGGCAGGGGCAGCTGGGTAGCTCAGTGGATGGAGAGTCAGGCCTAGAGACGGGAGGTCCTAGGTTCAAATCCGGCCTCAGACACTTCCCAGCTGTGTGACCCTGGGCAAGTCACTTGACCCCCATGGCCCACCCTTACCACTCTTCCACCAAGGAGCCAATACACAGAAGGTACGGGTTTAAAAAAAATTTAAAAAGAATAAAAAAAAAAAAAGAAAAGGGGCAGTGGAAGGCAGCCTGCCTTGGTGAACAGGGCACGGGATTTGGAGTTAGAAAGTCTTGGTTTAGCTACACATCACCCCTGTGAGCAAGTCCCTTCGGTCTCAAGGGCTTCCTTAATTGCCCAGCAGACACCTCTACTTAGATATCCCACTGGCATCTCAAAGTGAATCCAAAATCGAGTCCTTCCCTTTCAGTTGGTACCTTCTGACTTGTTTCTGTCTATGGCACCACCATTCATTCACCCTTGGGAAAAGAGGAGAGATTATCATAGGGCACATGCCAGGCAGTTGCCAATAAGTATCTGAAGGGCGGAAAAAGGTGGGAGAGGGATGAGCCTCATTTCATTGGCTCTAGAAGGCTGAGCGAGAAGGAACGGAGAGGCAGATTTGGGCTTGACAACAGGAAAATTTCCTGACAATGAGAGGCGTCCCAAAGAAGGCCGAGTAGCTTGTGGACACATTCGGCTGCTTGTCATGAGGTTGGAAAGCAAAACCTGGATGATAGCCAATCCCACGAACAGAATCCTTTTAAGATTTCCAAAGTGCTTAATACCCCTTTATTGGTCCTCACAACAACCAGTGGGGCAGATGAGACTATCTCCATTTTACAAGGTGAGGAAACTGAGGCTTTGAGAGGTGGACAAAGTGGGCAATACTCTGCATATAGCAATATTCCCTGAGCTTCCCATAAGATACCCTGTAGAGATTCTATGACTCCAGATGGTCAATACCAAAACTAGTTCTTGAAGACTTGGGCAGAAGATGGGTCACTGCCGTGCAGGGGAGGAAGCGCCACATAACAGAGAATTGGGCATGGTAAGGAGCCCCACCCAGGAGATCATGGGAGAGAAAATTGGGGAAAACTTCGATATCTCCAAGTCACTCAGGTACAATTTGGTGGTTTGTTGTTGTTGGGTTTTTTGGGTTTCGTTTTTTATTTTATTTTTTTTAAACTCTTACCTTTTGCCTTAGAATCACTACTGTGTATTGGTTCCAAAGCAGATGTGTGGTAAGGGCTAGGCAATGGGGAATTTGTGACTTGCTCAGGGTTTCATGGCTAGGAAGTGTTTGAGGTTACATTTGAACCTGTGACATCCCATCTCTAGTCCTGGCTTAATTTTCTGAGCCACCTAGCTGCCCCCTCCAGTACAGTTTATAACGATGAAAGCCAATGTCAAGAAAAACTTCAAGAATTAGGAACATGGCTGAAGGAAAGCAGAGGATGAATGGGTATTTAAAGGCTGGAGATACACAGCAGGTGCTTAATAAATGCTGCTTGATTGATTCATACTTTACAAATATCTATTTCGTATACATGCTGATTATTCCAATAGAGGAAACTCCTTGAGGGCAGGGACCATTTCATTTTTGTCTTCAAATTCTCAGTGCCAAACTCCGGCCAGCCTGGCATACAAAAGGCACTCAACAAATGCTGGTTGGTTGTGGATCCACGGAGGGGATTATTACTCAGAGGCAGGTTGGAGAAGCTCTGAAGGTTCAGTCAGTCCCCCCAGTTCTCCCAACTTTGAGGAACCCCCATTGTCCTACTGAAGCGATCCTCGGAAACTGTGGCGCTCCAGTCCTTTGGAGGAAGAAAGAAAAGTGTCCCTCCCTTTCCTCCTTCTCCAACACCAGCGCCTTCCATTATTGACAGTATCAGCAGGTTAATTAAGCAGTCTGTTAGTGAGGATGTTAAGAAAGCTGGCACATTTTCAACTCGGATTGACACCATTCAAAAACCAGGCGTAGCTGACATTGGTGCGGCACTACCGAGAGATGTCACAGACTCGAGGAGAGGAAGCCTTCGTTCCTGCCGCAGCAAACTCCGAGTCAAGTCCTGGGGGAAATATGTTCCCGCCTGCTACAGATGTTCTCACATCAAATCCAAGCTCGGTGGAAAAAAAAAAATCAAGCCGGATGTTCCGTGTGAGGGCTCGCCAATCTCGGCAGAGCAGGCAGGGGCCGAGGGGCCAGGCCTGATTCTGCCCCCAGCTTCCTGGGAGACCTGGGCTAAGCCATTGCGAATCATCTCTGAAATGGAGATTATCCTTGCCCTCCCAAAGAGTAACTATTACAAAAACAGTACACACTTTATATACTCGACAAATGGATATAATAACAGTAATACACCTAGAGAACTAGAAGGGTTCAGAAGTATTCTAGATATATTAATTATATGGTAAATAGACTGAAATAAGCTGGCCTTGTGGTAAGAAAGACCTGGCTTGCCTCTGACCCAGCCTGGCTGTGTGTCCCTGGGCAAATTACATCATCTGTCATCAACCCAGACAGCTCTCTTGGACTGTCACCCAGCAGAGCTCAGGGCTCAGCTGCATGGATCCAGGGACTTGTCCACCATGAGCTCCCCACAAGCAAGAAATCACAAAAACCAAACCAACAAACAAAAATGTCATTGGCGCCATACAACAAGGAGGGGGTGCTATTATTCTTCCTGTTTCAGAAATGCCCACCTCCTGCCATGATGGTCCTTCTGGGCATTTTCTCTGGCTGGCCCCCATGCTTGGAATACTCTCCCTCTTTACCTTGGCCTCAAGACACAGTTCAGATTCCTCTGAGACCACCTCTGTGGGTGTATATGTGTCTCCCTCCCACCACTCTCAATCTCTCTCCCTCCTCCCTCTTTCCCTCTCTCTCAATATCTCTCCCTCTTCTTCTCCGTCTCTCTGTCTCCATCTGTCTTCCTCTGTCTCTCTCTCTCTTTCTCTCCCCCTTTCTTTCCATTTTTCTCCCTGTCTCTCTTTTAAACTTTCCCTCCTCTCTATCCTTTACTTTCTTTTCTTCCTTTTTCTACTCCCTTTTTTACTTTTCTCTCTCATCTTTTTCTCCTTCTCGCCTGTCTCTCTCTCTCTCTCTCTCTCTCTCTCCTTTTTCCTTTCTCTCCCACACCCCATCTCTTTCACACACACGCCCAGAGTCTCTGGGCTGGCTCCTACAGAAGGTGGCGCTGAAGGTGCCTTTACCTCTGGCCCCTATACACGTCCTCTCATTGCTAACCCCACCGAAGAAGGAAAAATAGAGGATGTTTCCATTTGCCAGCTGCCCCTTCCATTGTCCAGTCTTGGGGAATCTTCTGGCCTTCCCTCTGTCATTAGGACGCCAATGGCACAATCTGGAGGGCACCTGAGGAGAGTAGGGATTGGCCCCGGGGCAAGGAAGCTGGTTGTCTCCTTCCTCTCTTTTCACCATGTGCCCCTGTCCTACCTCTCATTTACCTATTTGTCCAGGTCCCCCAACCATTCAGCCCACCCTTCATCAACCACAAGTCTCTACACAATTAAGCATGATGGGCCACAAATAAGAAAGAACTGAAGAATTAATTAAGGCCTAAACAAATTAATTATGGATCCCTAACCAGTTCTGTTGCCAGCAAGCTCACACACTCTCTCTCTGTCTCTGTCTCTGTCTCTCTCCCCCCCTCCCTCTCCCTCTCCCTCTCCCTCTCTCTTCACCTTCTCTCTCTCTCCC
>NW_025350272.1:0-1102 GCF_016433145.1 Gracilinanus agilis
GGGATGAGTGTGAGGGGGGGCAAAGCCCGAGTGGGCACGGCAGGGCTGGGGGAAAAGACCCAACGAGGGGCTCGTGCTCCCCCGGGCCTGCTCCTGGCTGGCAGACTCTGGGCGCCGGCCTTTCCACACTGGGAGTTCCCTTTCTGGCCTCCCAGAGGCTGGCTATTGACATCCTTCCTTTTCCCAGCTTAAGTGCCGCCTCCTCTGAGGAGCCCGCCTGCCTTCTCATTGGCTGAGCAGAGCATCTTCTGGGCCTCTTGTCCTCCAGCGATGCTGCTGCCTCCTCTCTTAGAATGGAGGCTCCCTGAGGGCAGCGGAGGCTCCGCTTGGGTGTCTGTACTTCCGGGGGCACGAGGCCCTGCTAAAGGGCTCCCCCGTCCTTCCCTCCCTCCCTCTCTGCTTGTCCTCCTCGTTCTCTGGCTCACACAAGACACACTAAGTGTGGAGGGAGAGAACCCGAGTTCAAATCTCACCTCTCGCTTGCTTGCTGCAGGCCCCCTTCCGCCTCTGTGCCTCAGTTTCCTCCTCTATGAAATGGACGTAGCCCTTCTCAGTGTAGCATCGCCGCTGGAGCTCCTGCTCCGTTCTGGCCTTCACAGCTCCTCCCAGGGCTGAAAGGCTGCTCTGAGGCCGGATCCCGGCCGGGCCGCCACCCCGAGGCCGGGCCTTCCTCTGTCCCAGGCAGCCCTCGTCCAGCCGGAGCCTGAACGAATATCTGAAGGGAGCGGCTGCCCGCCCTGCCCAGGACGAAGCCGGGCTTCCTCTCGCTGCCGGCTCTGCGGCCGGCCCGGCCGGGCTGCTGGACTCCCCCAGTGGGGCTCGCTGGGCTCCGGCTCTGCGTCAGGAGGCGCCGCTGCTCCCTTGTCTGGCCCATGACGGAGGCGCCACTCGGAAGGGCCAGAGAAGGCCGCAAGGGGGTCTCTTCGGCCTCCCGTGGCCAGACCCTGACCTTGAGAAGAAAAGCCTCGTCCTCGCTTGGCCGTGTCTGCTGGACGGCACGGAGGGTGGCTTGGGGAGCCCCCGTGGGCCTGTGCGCACGCGTGTCGGTGGGGAGAACGCCCTCCTAGAGGCCTGGTTTCCAAGATGGCCGCCCCCCCCCCCC
>NW_025350273.1:0-5413 GCF_016433145.1 Gracilinanus agilis
CATAATACTATTGGGTCTAAAAGTAAATTTGGCATAAGAATATATTGACTGGATTCCATTTTAAAGAATTTAACCATCAAAATGTGAAAATGTAGACGACTCTGGTGTTTTAGATAACTTTTAAAGTACAATGCATTGGGGACTTAGATTAAATGGAAAATAAGACTCTTTGAAATATAAAATTATATAGTTTGTCATGAGTTTATTTCATTAAAATGTTCTCATTGCTCAGGGAATATTTACTGCCTAGTCACAAATGTATTTGTGTGTCTTTCAGTAAGCCATCTAGTTTCTTTTCAGTAAACTCAAAGATTTGCTAATTTAAAGAGTTACGTTTAGAGCAAATATGAAGCAAATTTAGAGGATGTGCTTATTTAGAGACAATTTGAGTTCCTACCGTGTTGCTTCTAGGTACCTGGAGGTTACTACCTGGAACAGCTCTTTTGAAAACTTTCTTAAAGCAGTGATGGTTAGGCTGTTATGAAGAAAATAATCTGTTAAAGTAATCATGTCAAAGGGAGCATAATTATCTGTCCATAAGCTAAAGTTCTGAGCTATCAATTCTACTTACCAACAAGTGTACTGTCAATAAATTACATATATAAGAAAATTATGTTTATTCTCTTTTCCATTTCTCTTCACAAACCATTTAGATTCCTAATTCCCCTTCCTTTTTAAATTCCTTTTCCCCCTTGTTATTCTTTCACATATGCTCCTTTCTTCTTTTCTCATTTCTTTTCCTCTCTATTTTGCAAGGAAACATAATTAGTCTCTTTATGTTTATGTACAGAAGCTCCCTACCCCCAACAAATACCAAAACCTTATACTTATTTCTCCTCCTCTAAAGCAAAGGGCTATCTCTCAATCACTGGAGCTATATCTTCTCTGAGTTGATCATAAAGATTTCTATTTCTTTATTCTTTGACAAAATAAAAATTGTCAGTTTTAGAGCCTTTGTTACTTATTCCCTTATTGGTTCAAACCATTGAAAACACTTGATTTCTGTAATATAAAGTTGACTTTCAGAATAAATGGTAGCCATTTTGCTTTCTATTCCACTTCTGTTAAGTGGGAAAAAAATGAATGTAGAATGATGTTAAATGGCACAATTTCTTAAAGAATATGGAGTCAAATGGAGAATAAATGGAAATCTAAAAAGAAAGGAACATGACTATATATCACTGGTGAACTTGTTTTTTGTCTAGCATAAAAATCAAATTGTTTTCCTTTAAAGAAATTACAATACTTCCCGAGATTAAACTAATACTGCTATTAAATAGACTGTTAATTTGGTGATAGAATTGTGGTACAAATAGTTAGCTATAAGAGGATTTTGAAGATTAGCCAGTTGTGGATTTTGATGATGGCAATTAAAAGAATGAAGTATACACATTCAGAAAAAACATCAACTCTTTCTTTAGCAAACAATAAACATTCTGTGCTAAGTCAATTGAAAGAACTATTAAACATTCTTTGTCCTTTTGTTCTTAAGGTTCATCTTTTTAAAATCTTATCAGCTGGTGTGAATTGATTTCTGAGTGAAATACTGTCCCATGCTTCCTACAGCCTTGATCTGGCATCAGTATTCAAAAGTTAACACAATTGAAGTACCAGGAGGGAATCTAGGAAGCATGTCAACTTGGATAATATTTTCAGATTAGGTATTCATTAGCAAAAGAGTACATGCAAAACAGTGAGAATCAGTTTGCTATAATAAACCAAGATTGGCAATAAGGAACAAAGTGAAGTGTTAATTGCTTCCTTTGTTGTTATACCATGAATGGTCAATAAAGAGAAATTGCAGTTATCATAGCAAATGTACTGATGATAATAAAGAGTCAGTATAACTTTGATCCTTGGAAAGATACTAGAACAAATCAAATAGCCCATTTACAAATATCTGGATAAGGTGTGAGTTTTCTTTTGTTTGTTTTTTTTATTTTTCCCCCTGGTTGGCAGCCACATAATATGTTGCTTATTTCCCTCTTGTACAATTTTTCATATTCTCCAAAGCTAGGGAGGGGAGACCTCAATTTATTATTTTTATCAGTGTAGGGAAATACTACTATTGAATCCCTTCTCATTGTTATAGATCAGCAACTCTCCTTTAATTTTTAAGAAATTTGTCTAGAATGGCTATAGATCACTAAGATAGAAAGAAGAAATGGATAGGGAGTTCAGGGCTAAGTCCCCTCAGTGAAGGGAAGATGAGAACATTAGAGTTTCAGGCTTTCTGAGAAACTAGCTCAAGTAAGCAAGAGGGAAAGACACAAACATATACAGATCAGCAGGAGTTCCAATAAATAACTGATAGGGTCCAAAGGGAACAAGGGAGTCTGCCACGAGTTCAAAATTTGCTAAGAATCCATGCCAATATACAGAAAAGTTTTCTCTAACAACTAAAAGGAACATTACAGCATCATTGACCAAACTCTTAGGCATCACATCATTCTTAGGGGTGTAACTTTCTCACAGAAAATTATTTGTGAAAAGAATTTAACCAAACCATTTCTAAGGCATTTTACTCAAACACAAACAACTAAAAAATATTGACAATAACTTGAGGGTATACAGAAATTAAGGTAAAAGAAAGTCTAGGTCATTTGGTCATGACATTACAGAAGCTTCTTTGTTTAGCAAAATAATGAACAGCTCAAAGATGACTATGAAGGAGGCTTTTGGGAGATGTCTGTATTTTGGTCATAATAGATAATACTTTCTGAGCTGCTATTTTGAGATCTTGGAAAACACATAAATATGTCTTTTATGGCTGCTTTTCCTCCATGAATCCAATTTGTCCTTAAGTTTACTCATATATCCTCAGTTCAGGAAAGAGATCAGAAGTCTAACACAAAGGAATGATACAATGCTGATTAGAGAAATCAATTAACTAAATTTCTTCATTAGTTCAAGCTAAGCCAAAGAGGTTGTTCTTATATTGCCTCAATGTAATGTTGTTTTTCAGAAGATGAAGGGATTAATGAGGGAATATTTAATTTTAGGCCTAATCTCTAATGTAAAGTAACTGATTGGTTGGGAAGGAAATTATGTAAATGTTAAAAGGAAGCCATTATTCCTTTCAAAATTATATAGTAGAAGGTGGGAAGTAGGGAATAGACTGATATAAAATCCAGATTGGGGAGTATAGCTTACAAAGGCTTTAGCAGATTCATTGATACATTCTATAAGAAAATATGGAAACTATCAATAATAAAATTATGAGCCCCTCAAAAATCATTGTTGAAAAATAAATTTTCTAGGACATTGATGAGGATGCATAGTCTTTACCAGCCATATACATTTTTTAAAAATATGTATGTGCAAAAATGTAAACAAGTTATAATTAACAGAAATTGAATTAAAAAAACCTGGCAAGGAGGGTATCTAAGTAGTTCAGTGGATCAAGAATCAGTCCTAGAGACAGGAGATCCTGGGTTCAAATCTGGATTTAGGCTCTTCTTAGCTATGTGATCTGGGAGGAGTTATTTAGCTCCCATTACCTAGCTCTTATTCTTCTACTTTGGAACCAATACACAGAATTGTTTCTAAGATGGGAAGTAGCAGCTTGAAAAAAGAAAAGAAAAAAAAAACTTGGCATGATCACATAAAAATAACTTCCAAAGCATACAAAATAAAATAGCTGAAACTGGGTAGAAAAGCTTATGAGATTTTTTTTTATAATTGTGAAAAGAGGAAGATGAAAATGAGATAAGACTTTTTAAGAGTATCCTAGTGTCAAAATCAGAAATAATAGATAACTCTTATAACATGCTTTAATGTTTGAAAAACTCTTTTTTTTTGTACTCCTATTTGAGTCACAAAAACTATGAGTTAAAAATATAATTCACAATTTACAGGTAGGGAAATTGAATTTGAAAAAAATTAAGTGGCTTGCCCAGGGACACATAGCTAATAGGCATGTGAAACAAGGTTTGAAATTTCTTCATAAGTGCAAAAAGATAATTTTGTCAATAAAATCCATCTCCTCCACATATCCCCTCATTGTACAAATAATAAAACTAGGGCAACAAGCTAGCTGACTTACAAAAGGTCACATAAACAGTAATATAGACAGTATTCAAAATCAGGTCTTCAAACTCCAAATCTATCATTTTTTTCCACTACACCACTTCTACTCAGGTAGGTGGAATAATAATTACTGAAGTTAAAGAGAAGCCAGAGTGATTTAATTCTGATTTGGCAAATTTCTTTTACTTAGAATTATGATTGCAGGACTGTTAAAGATAAAAAAATGGCTTCAAGGGAGATGGTACTCTGGATGCGAAAGGATTGTATAAGAAATCATCTACATCCTCTTGATGATTTCAAATTAACTTGTTCACTTGAACTATATTATTGGCCAGTGAAAAAACTGGAAATGTAATTACTGAGCTACTATCAATGATGTCTGGAATATAGCCATCATAGTATTATAGGACTGAAGATGGGCAAATGTTATCCTGACTTTTTTTAAAAGGAAAAAGATGGAATTTGTGAACTATTGGTCAGTGACCTTGTCTTCCACTCTTGAAAAATGTAAAAAAATTTCTAAAAAAGATGGTTAGCAAAAAAATAGAATAGACAGTGGTAATCACAGTCAGTCTGGCTCCATGAAGAATAGATTATGTCAGATAAACATGATTTTCTCTTTTGTAAGTTCAGTAAACTGTCACATCCATTGAATAATTGATAATGGGAATCTTGTAGATTTAGTTTGCCTATAAAAACACAGGATCAAAGGTATAACAAGGACTTAAAATACAATTTCACTTGTATTGTCAATTCCCTCATAATGAAACTTCCTTTACAATTCAAGTTGTCATTTTCCTTGCAACATGTAGTCTTAGGCAGTTGCCTAGAATCCTGAAAAAATAAGTGACTTGCTGGGCTAACAATGGCAAGCCATAGGGAAGACCAGAAGAGAAAGATTATCAAGAAGAACTCTGGAACACTCGACAACTTTTACACAGAGAAAATCCAGACAGCAGAGGAGAACTAACAAGAAAACATATCCAAACCTTCCCAAAATAATGGAAACTGGTCAAAAGCTATTGAAGAGTTCAAATCAGAGATGATGAAGAAGATGGAAGAGATCTGGCAAGAAAATAACAGAGTTTCACAATTGGAAAGTGCACCCCAGAAATCAAATGAACTGATAAGCAAATTGAACACCAGAAGTGACCAGATTGAAAAGGAAAACCAGACCCTAAAGGCTAGAATTGAGCAATAAGAAGCTAATGATCTCTCAAAACAACAGGAACGAATAAAACAAAGTCAAAAGACTGATAAAATAGAAGGAAACATGAAATATCTCAATGAGAAAGTGACAGACCAAGAAAACCAGTCTAGAAGAGACACTTTGAGATTCATTGGTCTTCCTGAAAAAGCAGAAATTAATAGAAACTTGGACTAC
>NW_025350274.1:0-6726 GCF_016433145.1 Gracilinanus agilis
CTTTCCTTCCTTCTTCCATTCTTTCCTTCCTTCCTTCCATTTGCTTGCCTGTCTTTATTTCCCCCTAAATTCAAATACTTATATGTTAGACTTCTCTTTTATAGTCTTAGAAACTTGTGTGTGTGTGTACATGTTTAGGTACATGCATGCACAAGCATGTGTATGTCTGCTTGTGTATCCTTCAAATGAAATGACATGCATACATATCCTCAAAGTTCATTTATAAGTCCGCTATTTTGCAATTTTCAATAAATCTTTTATAAATATATTATTAAAATGGTGGTGAGAATCCTAAAGACCTAGACCATTCCACAAAAGACTGTTGATTATGGGAAAAATACTGTATATTTGCAATAAAAAAGAAGACAAAACTATTGCAATTTATAGTAATAAAAGAAAAATAAAATTGTATATGAAATAGTTTTAAGAATTTATTTTGAATGTTGGTACTTAAGAAGAAGCAGGACTAATTATAGCAAGTTGAGGTAAATGGAGATTTTGAATGTGACTGATGAGCCCACAGAGCCCATAAAAATGGATTGAATTCATTTTGTTTCTTTTTCACTTCAAAACTGATGACTTTCTTTTTTCTTTCAAAAATTACATGCTGGGGGGCAGCTGGGTAGCTCAGTGGATTGAGAGTCAGGCCTAGAGACAGGAGGTCCTAGGTTCAAATACAGACTCAGACACTTCCCAGCTGTGTGACCCTGGGCAAGTTACTTGAGCCCCCTCATTGCCCACCCTTACCACTCTTCCACAAGGAACCAATACGTAGAAGTTAAGGGTTTTAAAAAAAAATCACATGCTGAGAATGGGATAATGGGCAAGTCACTTAACCTTCTAGGCAACTTTCTAAGACACCAACTTGCAGTGAAGGTATTGACCTGTACCACTAAAGGAATTTTCCTCATTTGGAAGCTCATTGATCCATTTTCTGTCTTACAACTAGCACTATTACCCTTATCAGATTATGATTTTTACTCTTTACCTAATAAACAGAATTGAGAGAAAGAAGGTGAGATGGGAGAATGAGAGAGAGGAATAGGGAGAAAGAAGATGATGATTTTCCTTTGAAACTTGGGCAAAAGTTGGGGATAGAAGGGAGAAAGGAATGGGTTTAGAGGATGAGTATTCCAGGGTGAGGAGAGGTAGAAATCATTGAGCTCTAAATGACAGGAAGAAATGGAGAAGAAATAAAGTAGTGAGAAAAAGACGGGTTAAAATGGTTTCTTTCACTGACTACTAGATTATCCCATTGAACCTGAAAAGCTTAGTTGTTTGTCTTGGTGTGGACTCAGAGTGGGTGGCAATGTGGTGGTGGGGAGTTTCTACTGGTTCTTGGAACACAGGAAATATTCTCAAGTGCTTATAATTTTGGGGGTGCTTCTATTTGGTACATAAATAAAAATATACATTGATTTCTTATGTTTGTACTAAACCACTCTTTTAACCCAATTCTAGTCTTGCCTATTGCCCAACACATCTGAATTGTTCTGATCAAGTCATAATATTATGATTATGATTTGACTTAGTTCCTCTTGATTTTTTTTCACTCTTTTGGTATTTGTATTCATTGTAAAACTGAACAAATCATGAATTTCCTCCTCTGAATTTCCCATTTATCCCTATTTATATTTGTTCAACTTTTCCCCAAAACTTCAGAATGTTTAAATCATCAATAAGACCCATAGAAATGCTCTTCCCATTTTGCAAAGCTGGTGTTGGATCCATGTTTATGTTGTATTTTATATTTACTACAAATGCCAACTCTTACATGAAAATTTGATTCAGAAAAATATAAGCATTTCTGTAAAGTGAATACACTTCAATTCAATTCAAAGTTCTAATGCTGATGAGAGTCTCACAGAAATGAAAACTGAAATGGAATAGAAAGGAGAAACATAAGGGAATAGAAAGGAGAAACATAATGGAACCCATTTCTTTTGGGTCCATTATCTGATTAGGCTTATTGTTGCTGCTTGACTTACACTTGGACACCTGCTGATTTCTTTTAGGATCTATGTACATGAGAGAGAGTTTTGTTTTTGTTTTGGATAGGGCACTTAGGCATAATTGAAAATTTAATTGTAAATGAGAAAACCCATTTCTCATTCATTAAATTATTTTTACTATGTGCTACTACTTCCATAAATGTACATTAATTTTCTTGACAGAGAGGATTTGCAAGTATAATCCTTTTGTATGGGTATAATAAAAGATCTACTGATTCTGGGGGGGCCTGAGTGCTATTTCCCTCTAAGGAATAACAGTTATGGATTTACATAGACAGTTTAATTTTGGGGGAGCTTGGACTGAAAGAGAAAAATGACATTCTTTTCCTTGTCTCTGACTCTTTACAAAGTACTCTGGAACTCTGAGGAAAACCATTTACACCTTGGGTTATCCCATTTCTAGGGTCTCCCCAAAGAGGATAACAGAGTCTCAGTTAGAAAAGTACTCAATATACAAAATAGATTAGATATAGGACAGCTATTTTTTTCCTTCAACAAGAAAATAAGTTCTTAAACACACGACTCATAAGCACACAATGACTAAAACTTAATACATTAAATAATAACCCATAATATGGTATTCTCCTGGAAGTTGATACTTAAAACATTAAAAATGATTATGAAACATAATGAGACTAGTAATTTTACTCTTATCTTGGTTCTTTGCTATATGCTCAACCATCTTAAGGTTTCTATCTTATGACAAGATATAGTAAGGCTTGGGCTCATCCTCTTTTCTTTCTCTGAGAAACATTACAGGCAAACCTCAGAGATATTATGGATTTGGTTCTAAATCACTGCAATAATGCAAATATTGCAATAAAGTGAATCACATTAATTTTTGGGTTTCTTCAGTGTACATAAAAATTATATCTACACTATATTGTAGTCTACTAAGTGTGAAATAGTATGATATCTAAAAAACTCAATGTACATCCCTTAATTAAAAAATATTTTATTGCTAAAAAATGCCAACCATCATCTGAAGGTCTTGCTTCAATTTTGGTGGTTGCTGAATGATCAGATGGTGGTTGCTGAAGGTTGGGGTTGCTGTGACAATTTCTTAAAATAAGACGATTAGGGGGCAGCTGGGTAGCTCAGTGGAGTGAGAGTCAGGCCTAGAGACAGGAGGTCCTAGGTTCAAACCTGGCCTCAGCCACTTCCCAGCTGTGTGACCCTGGGCAAGTCACTTGACCCCCATTGCCCACCCTTACCAATCTTCCACCTATGAGACAATACACCGAAGTACAAGGGTTTAAAAAAAAAAAAAGACGATTAAGTTTGCCTTATTGATTGATTTTTCCTTTCTGAGAAATTTCTTTGTAGCATACAATGCTTTTTGATAGCATTTTATCTACAATAGAAATTCTTTCAAAATTGGAATCAATTCTCTTAAATCTGTGGCTGCTTTATAAGCTAAGTTTATTTAACATTTTCCAATATTGTCATATCTCCAGGAATAGAAAGACTCTGGGTAAGGGAGAGAGATAGGGGATGGTCATTTGGAGTAGTCAGAACTCACACAATATTTATCAATTAACTTCACTGTCTTATATGGGCCATGGTTCTTGGTACCCCAAAACAATTATAATAATAACATCAAAGATCACTGATCACAGATCACAATAACCAATTTAACAATAATGAAAAAGTTTGAAACGTGAAAATAACCAAAATATGATATAGAGACATAATGTTAGCACATGCTTTTGGAAAAATGGCATCAATAGACCATAAACCTGTAATTTGAAGAAAGAAAAAAAGGGAGGAAGGAAGAAAGGAAAAAGAGAAAGAAACATCTGCAAAGTGCAATAAAATGAAGTATACCTGTAGGATGGTTGTAGGAAGCATCTTTCAGAATATAGCCAATACCAACCCAAGGCTCAGGTTCCTCCTTATTTCTCTTTTTTTAAAAAAAAAGTAAGGGTAGGCAATGGGGGTCAAGTGACTTGCCCAGGGTCACACAGTTGGGAAGTGTCTGAGGCCAGATTTGAACGTAGGACCTCCCATCTCTAGACCTGGCTCTCAATCCACTGAGTTACCCAGCTGCCCCCACCTCCTTTTCTCTTGAAGACAATGAAGTTGTCACCAAGACTGGAAATGTGTAATTCAGGACTGCTCTTTAGTCATTTGTATTCTAGGAAAGAAATCAAAAGCAAAAGTCAGCTAATGTTTTGAAATTCTGTTTCAGGTTCATCAACATATACTCTCCATGTGCAAGCAGCCTCCATAATAGCTACCAGATTCCTTCCCCTCTTTTAGGAAATCTAAAATCTAAGAGGTCTGGATATCCTGGGCTCCAGCCAGAGTTCTAGAAGGCAGAGCCCCTCATTTTATTATTTATTTTTGATCTTGAAAAAAATTTTCTTTTTGTTCCAAATTCTTTCCCTCCCCTCTAACCCTCTCCACTGAGAAGGCAACCAATAGGATTTTATTATACATGTGAAATTGTACAAATCATATTTTCATTTTAACCATATCATGGAAAAGTAAGAAAAATTAATTGAGAAAATATATTTCAATTTGCACCCAGAATTAATCAATTTTCTCTTTGGAGGTGGATAGCATTCTTTATCATGAATTCTTTAGAATCAACTTAGATCACTGCATTGATTAAAGTAGCTAAATCTTTTACAACTGACCATCATTATAATAGTGCTGTTACCCTGTACAATGATATCAACAATCTGGGTCTGCTCACTTCACTTTTCATCAGTTCTTAAGTCTTACTAGGATTTTTCTGAAATTCTTCACCCCCCCCCCCCACATTTCTTTTAGCACCAAAGTACACCTTCATAATCATATGCCACAACTTATTCAGCCATTAGTCTCCCATTTTTAAGTCTATTGAGAAGTTAACTCTTGTTGAGAAGTGGCAAATCCTCTTTGATGATATACTTTATCATAAAGGTGAGAGGAGGGACCAATCAGAAGCCTCTGTTTGCACTTGTCATTTGTCAAGGGGCCCATTGGAAAGAACTAGAAAAAATATATTTCTGGAAGGGATCCAGCTTCAGGAATGATCCATGGGGTGGGCTCTAGCTAGGGCAGATTGGGTGTGATCTTCCCTGGTTACGCCTATTACATATGGCTTCATAATTTTCAAAGTCCTTTAATAGACACTGAGTCATTTGATTCTCACCAGAGAATGTGTCCTTTATGTAAATAAAAACTTCCTAATAGAGTTATCCAAAAGTTGAATGACCAGCCACAGGATGTAATGAATGTCCTTTCTCTGGAGCATTCCAATCAGAGTCTGTTGGGTAAGTTGTAAGGAATTTTTTGTTTCTGTATATATCCAAATAGATGACCTTTGAGGTTCCTTCTGAAGCTTCCAAATGTTACATGTGGATAATTCATGAGACTTTATTAGGGGAAGCTGAGAGATATTTGAGTGGAAATTCTGGAAGGGCATTTTGTGCACTTCTAAGAGTTAAAGACTTTGACAGTCCTTTTAAAAAAAAAACCACAAAACTAATTTCATCTGAAATTGATGGCTTTCCTTTTCCTTTATATAGGAATATTTTTAGCTCTAATTCCATGTTTGTCATCCATACTCTTAACTTTATAACTAGAAACAATTTTATCATCCCTTCTCAATTATGATCTCTTAGGCTTTAAAGTCAGAAGATCTAGGTTCAAATTCTGCCTCTGATTTCTACCTTTGTGACTCTGGACAAATCAATTAACCCTGCTATACTTTGTTGTTATGGTTGCTTCAGTTGTGACTGACTCTTTGTGGCACCATTTGGGGTTTTCTTGACAAAGATACTGGAATGATTTGCCATTTCCTTCTCCAGCTCATTTTACAGATAAAGAAACTGAGGCAAACAAGGTTAAGTGACTTGTCCAGGTGTCACACAGTTAATGTTTAAGACTGGATTTGAATTTAGGTCTTCCTGACTCTAAGCCCAACATTCTATCCACTAGCTGCACTTCATTTTAGTTCTCTCTTCTCTAAAAAATAAGGGACTTGATTAGATGATTTTTGAGGTCCTTTCTTTACGTTTTACAACTGTGGACATTTGGGAAAGTCCAATTTCCAGGCCAGGATTTATACTAAACTCCAATATTCTTTCTTTCTCCTTCTCTTTCTCTCTCTCTCTCTCTCCCTATAGATGGATATATGGAAGCATATGTGTGTGTGTATATACATATATATTTATGCAAATATATGACCTTCCTTCATCTTCATTTGCATATATAAATATACACATGTGTTTGCAATATACATATATATTTATGTATACTCATGACAAGTGGAGATGAAGGAAGGTCATAGTAACAAATCAAGAATTCCTTTCTCACATACTTCACATTAACTCTTTGTCTTTGACACACAGAGTGCAGCCAGGCCATGAGAGGCCAGATCTGATGTAGGCAAATAGTGGTTTACTGTCTAAGAGGAAGTAATTTTTTTCTACTAACTTTGATTCAATTTTTTCATATAAACATTGAAATTAATATCTACCTCCCAAGCTTATAGTGAGGATCAAAATGAGAGAATATTTGTAAAATACTTTGCAAACTTTAAAGCTATAAATATAAAGCTTATGATTAATCTCAAGAGGGAGAATTATTACAACCAAAAAGCACCATCACCAACTCAAATTCCTTCCTTCCTTCTTTCCTTCCTTCTTTCCTTCCTTCTTTCCTTCCTTCTTTCCTTCCTTCCTTCTTTCCTTCCTTCCTTCCTTCCTTCCTTCCTTCCTTC
>NW_025350275.1:0-5729 GCF_016433145.1 Gracilinanus agilis
TATATATATATATATATACATAATAGGTTGCATTAATTCTAAAGCCAGGTGGCACATGAGACTTGGAGTCAGAAAGGCCTGAGTTCAAATCTTGCTTCCAGCACTCAATAGCTATGTGAACCTGAGCAAGTCGCTTAACTTCTCTATGTCTCAGTTTCTACATCTGTAAAATGTAAATAATCATAGCATCTATGTCACAGGGACCAAATGCAAACTTTGAGATATAGTTTATTTTTTAACTAGTATAAGTGAAGAGATTTCTATGCATGGTACTTTCAAGAGTTCATATAAGCTTAAAGTCAACTTTAAAAGAAAAAAAAAAACCTCTCTGGATTTCTGTCTCATTACCTATAAAATGAGAATTTTAGACTAATTGAATTCTAAAGTTTCATTCTCCTCAGTCTACAATTCTATGAGTTCAGTCCAACTAGTTCTAGCTCTGTTCTCATTTCTGCCTCAGTCTCTATGGTCTATGTGTGCCTTTCCCAATGATTTAGGGGGTTCCGGGGTTGGGGTGGGGGTGGTAGGGCTCTTTATCTCTAAGGATATGACAAGGCTCTCTCCACACATGAAAGTCAGAAAGGGCTGGTGACAACTGACTACTTAAAATTGCCAAGAATGTCCTAGTTCAAAATTTCTGCCATGTCTAATGTACCATTTCAGATGGATGAGCAACACAGTCATCTTTTGACTGTTCATGTTAATTAAGACAGAGAATCATTATGAGCAATACCAAACAACCAGTCATCCAGAAACCATTTTGATTTGGCTATGGGCTCTCAGACCCTCACATGGAAACATGGACATATGGACATGCCCCAGTCCCTTGCTGGTTTGACTCTTTTGTCCACAGCCTGAAACTCATCAGGATAGTATGGAGGAGGCCATAGAACATGATGGAGAGCTGATCTCTTTATGTCACGTTCCTAAGATGAAAGGGCTTCAACCATGGAAGGAAGAGTTTACATTACAGATTAAGAAGAGATTTGGAGAATCTAGATATAATCTTCTTCTTTGAAAAGTTTGGGGGGAGGAGAAGGGAGAGATATCAGGGAATGGTTAGAGTATGGTTTCAGTCAAAGAATATTTCAGTGTTTACTATGTGCCTGGTACTGGCCTAAGCACTGGAGCTACAATAAAAAGCAAAAACAGTCTCTGTCCTCAAAGAGTGTCCCTTCTAATAGAGGAGAGAACATATAAATAACTAGATAAATAAAAGACATATACTGGGTAGGTGAAAGTTAATCACGGAGAGAAGGCACTAGCAACTACAGAGTAGAGGATGGATTATTGTGGGAAGAGATTTATGTAAGGGAGGCCCATTAAAAGGCTATTGAAATTGTCCCAGTGTGAGATGATGAAGGTCAAAACTAGGAATTTGTTGTGTGAGTACAGATAAAGAAGTTATATGAGAGTTGTTATGAAGGTAGAAACAAGATATTTCAATGCACTGAATGTGTGGAATAGATGAGAGTAAGGAGTCAAGAATGACACAGATGTTGGGAGCCTGGATTACTGGGAGGAAGACAGTACCTTGAACAGGGAAATTTGTGGAAGAAAAATAATAAATTCTATTTTTGACACATTGGGTTTGATATGGCAATGGGGCTTCAAAGTGAGATCAAACACCTCAGTTCAAACCAAGAGCAAAAGAAAATTGTCTCTTCACCAAGATGTTCCCTCTTGGTACGTCGGTACACAGCACAGAATCATTTGACTATAATTCATCAATAAACCTACTAATAGCATCTACTATGTTCAGAGCTAAATGCTAAAGATACAGAAAGAACTAAAAGCCATTCTCTGCCCTCAAGGAGCTTACTAATGGGGGAGAGAGAAAATAAATTTATGCAAAGCAAGATATATACAGGTTAAATAAGAAATCATTAACAGAGAGAAAGTATTGGATTTAGGAGGGGTTGAGGAAGGCTTCCTATGAATAGGTGTTACAAAAAAGCAGGCAGAAATCCTGCCCTGCTTTCAAGGAGTTGATGTTCTGGGGGAGGGGGAATGGGGGGAGGGGGACAGCACACATATAAATGTTATGAATAAGGAGGCTGATGCAAGCACAGACCCCATCAGTTTGCTCCGCTCTCTACATACATCACACTATACTCTCTCTACTTGCATGACTCTGGAGAGATGGCTTCCAGGAGAAATATAATGATGTGTAAGGAAAATTCTATGGAGAGATTGTGGAGCATGAGAAAAGTTGGTTCTGGTTGGCTAACCATGTGGAAAAGGCATTCAAAAGGCTCCAACTACTTCCTCTTTGCTTCATTTCCCTCTAGGAGTGCTCAGTGGCTCTTCATTCTCAGTGACTGGTAAGGATCCATAACATAAGGAAGGTCCTCAAGGGACTTTTCCCACTCAGAGACCATATGGCTGCCTTGAAATTGGTCTCAGTCATTGGCCTTTTCATTCATTATTTCTTATTATTTCTTATTCTAGATGAAAGGAGTGGAGGTTCCAACCTTGGGAAAAAGAGGCAGCCACAGGAATTTGGAGTTGGAGGAATCTACAGCCAAATATCAAAAGTCCAACAAGGAGTGATCATTGGGAGGGACCTTCAAGACCTCCAACTCAGCAGAAGCAATCACCCAGAAATCATGCTTCATCTGGATTTGAAAATGATGGGGCAATGCTATGTAGGAACTGAGCTAAGTTGTGGTTTCTCCTCTAGCGACTGAAAGGATATAAAGGAAAGGTACTGGGGGACATGCTTGAATATTTGTTCTTGGGATATCTTTGAAGTAAATATTCCTTCATAAAAGTTAAGTGATTTTAAGTAATTAAAGGAAACTGGAGTTCTAAGAACAAGCTCTTAACAGCTGAGGGAGAGGCAGAGAGAGTGAGATGGACACATCTGGCAAGGACTTAAGTTAGTGGTGATAAAAATATTTCACAAACCCTCAGCACACCCTAGAACCCTGAGAGACTATTTGAGGCTCTGGGAGAGAGAGCTAAAATTAAACATTATGCAAATAACTATGTACATATGTGATATATAGAATAGAAGGGAAATAATCTCCAAGGGAAATTGCTAGCAGGAAAATTCAGGAGATGACTCAATCCCTTCTTTGAGAGAGCTCCCAGGCTCCAAACATCACAGGTATTCTTAGTAGGTATGCTGGGTGTAGCAACATACTCTTCTAGGTTCATTACCATTGCTTTTCTCCTTCCTTTCCAGGAGAAATAAGCCTCAAACATCCTAGCATCTCCTTGGTATGCTTATGGCCAGGATACAAACCTGAAATGGAATTAGAAACAACTAAATATCTAGGTAATATTGCTTGAGCTAGAGAGGGGGATAGAAAGGACCAAATAGAGTTATGATAGGAGGTTAGCCTGGCAAAACATCCTAGAGGAATCGAGATTTAAACAGTATTTGGTTTGGAAGGACAAGAAAAAGTATTCTATGTGGAAAGCAAAGACCTATTTATGTAAAGATTTAAGGAAGAAAATCTTAACCCTTTTTGTATCACTCTTCCCTTTGGCAGTCTGACAAATCCTCTGTATCCCTTCTCAGAATCATACTTTTAAATACATAAAATAAATATATGGGATGAAAAAGGAAACAAATTATCTCAAAATAGTTATCAAAATATTTTTAAAGTAAGATTGCAGGCCCCTCAAGTTAATAATCCCTTACCAGAAGCTACTGGAACCAATTTACAGATGCCTTTTCTTCAAAGGGAAAGGGGTCTGTGCTGGTCCAGACATTATGAAAATGTCTGCCCAGACCACTGTGATACTCTGAGAAGGAATGATGCTGCTTATGGTAGCCTGGAACCCTAGAACAGGTTGTAAAGTTCTGTGTGGTTCACTTAATCCTAAAGACTTACAAAAAAGTCTCTGCTCTCTCTACTCCCATCCCATTGTACATATTCCAAGGACACTAATTTCAACATGTCTTGACTCTGCTTGAAGAATCCTGGTTATTCCCTATTGGATTAAAATCAAATTCCTCAACTTGACTTTCAAAGGCTCTTCCCCTCCCTACCCACATTTCTCACCATCTTACCAACCGCCACTCCAATCCAGTCATCCCCTTGACTCAGGGGACCCTCAAATCAATTCAAGGCCACAGAGTACAGTAATGAATAGAGGACTTGTCTGGGAGACTTTGGTTCAAATCCAGTCTCTAACTCATAATAACTCTGTGACTATAGATAAGTCAGTAAATAGCTTAGTGACTCCAGATAGCTCTCTAAGACAAAATAGCATAGGTAAAGGGTTTCCCACAATCTAAAGAAACAAATATTCTCAATATTTATGTAGATTTGTGATCTCACAGAAGTGGACTCCAGCAGTGCAGATAACAACCTATCCATAACTGTCCAAGCCCTCCTATACATTTGAGATAGGGATTCCACCAAACATACTGGAGGTCTTCTTCTGTCTCTTCTAACATTACAGAGGTACCAATGGAGCTCTTTCATAATCCCTCGCCATGCTAACCATGTGACCAAAAAGTCTTCTCTTCCTATCACATAGCTCTTTAAAAAAAAAATAATACTTACATTTTCCCCTAAATTACATGTAAAAACAATTGTAACCTTTGTTTTCTTTATTTGAACCAAATTCTTCCCTCTCTTTCCCTCCCTCCTTGCCCTCCTCCCTAAGATGGCAAGCAATCTGACAGATTTTACATGTGCAATAAAGTAAAACATTTTCCCCATATTAGTCATTTTGTATCCCATTCATTCACTCCTATTCTGCTTCAAGATCCCTTCTTTGTTAAGTATTATATCATTCTCATACCCACCCACCCTCTATCTTTTCCATTTTTCTCTGATACTCATTTATAATTATTTGAAGACTTATATCCTGTGCCTCATTGCTATAGGACAGTGATTGACATGTGTGCCAAAAGGGCATGCAGAGTTTGTTACTAGAAAGCCAGAGGGACTGGGGCAGAGCTGTTCCCCTCCCGGTCTCCATGCGTCTCACATCACCCACCCCTCTGTCCAGCAACCCAATGGGAGAGCTTCCTCCCTCCCCTGTCTGGGTTAGGGGCAGCTGGGTGGGGCAGGGCACAGCACTCAGTCTCTGTGGGGGCAGGCACGGCACTCAGGCTGGGGTATGGGGTGGGGGCAGAGCCTGGCACTCTGTCTCTAAAAAGTTTGCCATCACTGCTATAGGACAACATCAGTAGTACCTTAGTTAAAGGAAACTGACGAAATATGACTTCAGTCAAGTGTAAAGGAAATTTTCCAAAAAATCTCATTTGAATGCTACACAAAAGTTTTCTCTTTTCCTTTTCCTAGTGAGGACACTGATTTACCATAAAATAACTCCTTTGGAGAGGCATTCACTAGTATAGATTTGTAAGCATAGAAGAGATTCATAACTCCTTTACATATTAAAAATACTATGAAATCAAAGAAATAGTATTAATATCATGCCCATAAAGTCTATGTGTGTCAGGTAAAATAAATATTGTTAGCCTTATTTTACATATTAGAAAAGTGAAGTCAAGCCACTTGCCCCAAGGTCACACCATGAATAAACAGAAGAGATAACAATCATAATGAGCCCACTTTCTAAAAAATGCTACTATCCCATAATTAGGCTTATAGCAAGGGTCCAACATATATTTCTTTCTACTTGTATTGTTCTGACTCTAGGATATAGTCTGTATCCTGAAAGGAAACCTCTTTGGAAGGAAGGAAGGAAGGGAGGAAGGAAGGAAGGAAGGAAGGAAGGAAGGAAGGAAGGAAGGAAGG
>NW_025350276.1:0-3872 GCF_016433145.1 Gracilinanus agilis
AGATTGAAGTGGTGGAATAATAGCTGAGAGGAATTAAGAAAGTTCTCATAGAAGAAGTGGCACTTGAGCTGAGCTTTGAAAAGAGCTACAAATTCCAAGAGTCAATGGGAAGAAGGAAAGGCATTCCAGGCCACAGGGAGAGCCTATGTAAAGGCACAGGAGATGGGAAGTGGAATGTTGATGTGTTTCACAGCAGTGGGCCCATTTGGCTGGAATACAGAGCATGGGAGGTGGGGATAAAGTATACTAAGTTTTAGGTCACCCTTCCAATTGAGCTCTACCTAGACCATGTTTTTACTAATATCCAGAGGCTATGTAGCCAGTCTTCTGGAGATCTTTTCTCCAAATGTTTACAGCACACCTCTCTACCTGCCAACTTAATTTACCCTAAAGCTTTAGAATTATAATTGTATCTTGCTTCCCTATCCTTCATCTCCACCATGAAGGAGAATTCCAGACTCCCAGTTTCAAAAAGATTGATGGGACCTCACTGGGCATCTAGTGCGTTGCATACATAAAAGGAATCCCCACAATAATATGCCAAAGAATAGTCATCTAGACACTGCTCAAGGATCTCCAAGTGGGTGGGAACATATGTTAGACGAAGGGACCTACCACCTTTCCATCTTATTTTCTTCAGATAGTAATTGTTTTCTCCCTCAGATGATGGCAGCATGATATTATGGGAAGAGTACTGGATTTTGGAGACAGGAGGACCTGGGTTGGAATCCTTGCTCCATTACTGAATAAGTCCCTTAACATCTCTGGACCTCAATTTCCTTATCTGCAGAAAGAAAAGATTGGAATTGTTGATGCCTGGTGGATCCCTAAGAAGCCTTCCAAATCTATGTCTGTGACCTCACATAACACTTTGCTTGGATCTCTTTAATGCCCTTAGGGAATATTATAGTCTGTATACATGTCATATTTCCTTACAAGACAGGAAGCTCGGAAGTTAGGCATCCTCTTGTTTCACTTTTTATTACCATTCTGCTCTCAGATAACTATACTCACCTTTCCCATATTGAATTAGATTCTCTCACTATTCCTCTGGGGCATCCCTCTGGTAAGTTATTGCTTCAGAGTACCTGATTATATTGTCTTAAACTGTCAGACCAAGAAATGCATATTATTTGCAAAAGTACCCAAAATGCCCAGTGAGAAACTCATGAAGAATAAGGAGTTTGATTCTAACCCAATATGCTGATAGTTTTATTCACTTTCCATCTCCTTCTAAAACAATTCATCACAAATTCTTTTTCTTTGGCCATGTTACTGCTAACTAGTGACATGCCTCTTTTTCTTAAAAAAAAGTCTCTCCAAAAACTCTTCACAAATTTATAAAATAGTATCTTGCATTTATGCATTACTGTAAGGCATAAAAAGTGCTCTATATACACTATCTCTTTTAATTCTCCACAATAACTTTCTGAAGTACATGCTATTATTATCACCATTTTATAGATCTAGAAACAAGCTAAGAGAGGCTAAGAGACTTGTCCAAGATCACACAGACAATAAGTGGCAGAGACTGGATTTGAACATTTGAAACCAGGTCGTAATTGTAGTCAGAACTCTAACCATTATACCAAAGGTGTCAAACTCAAATAGAGGCAAGGACTACTAAACCATACCTAAGGATACCTGTAGTTCACATATTGGCTTAGTTTTAAAATGTTATAACTATGTCTTACTGTAGGCTTAGTTATCTTGTTAAATATTTCCCAATTACTTTTTTTAAAATAGTTCTGCCATATTCAAGTGTGCTATGACTCCCCAGTTCTATGTTTCATACCTTTACATTGTAACATGCTGTTTCTGAAACAATGCGCACTCAGAAATGATTATTTTAAGATATTGTCATCTTCCAAAAGCACTCAGTATAATCTGTTTCTAAAGATAGCAACAAATGGACAAGAACTTTCTATATTTTCACTCTACCACAAAATGACACCATTACAAAGGAACTCAGTGGTCTGTCGTGGATGATATTAGGTTTGCGGTTTTGTGAAAATCTTTGTTGCTTGACATTTGGTTGGTCTTTATAATGTATGTTTAATTAATTCATCCTCTGCTTTGGGCTTCCCAAAAGTTTAATTATTTTGTAAGGACTCAGTTGTGTATTTTGTATACTCATATTAAATAATAGTGTATGTGATGAAGCAGCAGGTGACTGCTATTGCTTTGCTGGCATAAACAGCTTTTTTCTCAGAATTGGACAAAGTCCAATAAGATGTATAGAGAATGCTCAGAGCATACTTCAGTGACAGGCTGACCAGTCGCTTCTCAGTTCTCTTCCAACTGAGAGCTTTATAAGAGTAGAACAGAAAAAAAATAGCTTCAAACTGCTCTTGAATGTTCAGTTCCTGCTCCTTTTCCCAGGTCTGTGTGACTGCAGCCTTTGGGGAGCTGAGTACCTTATATTATCTGATGATGATTACTCTCAACTAATAAAGGGACAATGGTGTCAATTCAATCATCATTACTTTTCCCAGAAGCAAATTGAAGATAGAGTAGGATCCTTTAGGCTCCTTAAGCCCCAGAGGCAAAGCTAGAAAGAGTATGTATATATATACATATATATATAAACTTTGACCCTTATTCTGGGAAGGAGAAAAGAGTAAAGATGCATATGCATTTTGGGCCCAGAACTGAAGCCAAAGATTCATTGGTATACTCCATAAAATCCAGATCAGAAAAAATATCTGAGAAAGTGAAAGTCCCCCTAAAAATACTCTCAACTGTCTCAATAGGTGAACGAAAATATTTTTATAGACTAATTATCTGAAGTTAAACTCTCTAGTTTACTTTACGAATCATTAGAAGTGAGTTTTGTGTGTTTTATTGCCAACATTCCCAACTTCAAATCTGATTCCCCCTAATGCAATGTTTTGTGGATTTTCTTTTAACGGTAGTGAAATCGGCAAAATTTTCATCACTCCCAATAGGGTCACACTCAAGACTATGAATTCAGTTAAAATGAAGTTGACTTCACTTTGAGTTCTGAGGATTTTCAGGCATTTGGCGGGGAGTCCAGTGACCTTAAGAGAATTGGCATACTCACTTCAGCATACTCAGAAAATATTCTTCCATGTGTAAATGAAAGGAATTTAAAAGTTTTTTTTTTCCACCAGTATGTAAACAGGACTGTAGCTACTATGTTTGTCCACAGCTCGAGCTACAGATGAACACAGTGTAGCTGTGTGATGACAGGAACAGCTGACTCATTAGTAGAGAGCAGTGAAAGGTAATTAACCCTGGGAAAAGTACAGCTGCCATGCGAGCTGTTCCTTTCTGTAGGGTCTGATTAGAAATTAGTGTTAAACCACTGATTCTTTAAAAAAAAAAGTCATAGATAATTCACTTTCACTCTCAGGTGTGTTCACAAAAAAGGTTCTCAAATATACTTGCTGGACAAAGCAACTTCAATTTAAAAGACATTTTTGAAAAACAGTACACACCTGTTTTTATTTCTGTGAGAGGTCTTTTTATTGTGAATATACTAAATCTGAATATATGACCTTCCCCAACTGAATGCTACTACCCGGTACGTAGAATTATGTGCAAATCATATGTTTTTCATGAACAGAAAATAAATTATTGATCATCACTATTTGATTAACTTTTTTCTTTTCTTTTCTTTCCCTTTTGGCTTTGGCGATATTTCTCATCCACAGCAATGCAGACTTATAAGTTCATATCTCCTATATTTTAGGGAAGGTAAGTAAAGGCTATGTCAAAGGAAATATTGTCCTAACTTTGGGAAAATCCCAAGCCACTCCCCCATTCTTAGAAATATGAATATTTTATAACAAATATTGGTGTCACCTCATTATAGAAGGGTCACATTGCTCATGTGGCATCATTCAGAT
>NW_025350277.1:0-8102 GCF_016433145.1 Gracilinanus agilis
TAATAATAACTTCATAAAGACAAACAACTTTGAAATATTTTAAAACTTCATTCAATATAATGACCAACCATAATTCTTTTTTTTTAGTTCACACTTTTATTTTCATTAAATTCATGAAATAAAATTAAAAACCATAAAAAAAGAAGTATACCTACTTGTTGATATTTGAAACAAACTTTCTGACTTAGAACAATAATAGTTAAATGAATCTTTATAGATGGTCTAATTTTTTTATGGTTGTTAATATTTCCTACCATTTTGTTTTCATTTATATAAAAGCTAAAAGGGGCCACATAGATCTATGAGTTATTTAGACATTTTCTTTTGTCTTAAAACTTATCATGTTAAAGAATTTGTTGTCACTCATATTCATGCTTACCTATATTGATACTGAGAAAATAGTCTCTGTGATCACATTTGAGAATTTTCCAATTAAACAAAAAAGTTGAGGAAAAAATGAAGGAAGGCTGATAAAAGCTAGTGTTTATATAATGCTTTAAGTTTACCAAGCATTTCATGAATTTATATATATTTTTTCCTTTCACAAATATTTTGGTTGATAGGTGCTATTAAAAGTCCTGTTTTATTTATGAGGAAACTAAGGCACAGAGAGATTTGCTTTCCCACAATCACATAGCTAGTAAGAATCTGAGGCTGGATTTGAACTAAGATCTACCTGATTCTAAATTCACTACTTTATGCCCTGTGCTACCCCCTTATCTATAAAAGAATGATATATAACATGGATAATATCTCCTATAGCAACAAGGGAATGGGCAGCAGCACAACTATTATCCATTCCCAAGACTCTTTCTATATGACAAAAAATGATGATCGTCAAGTGAAATTGATTAAGTAGTCAACAAATTCTCCTAAACTTATCATTTGTTCACTGAATTGCTTTGTTAAGTTATAAGTATATTCTATATTAGAAATAAGCCTGTCACATATATATATTCTTCCTCTCATTTGCTTAAATCCATTTAATCTATGTTTAGTTTATTAAGAAATAGCATTTTTTACAACTACCACCACTAGCACTACTACCACCAAAAGGACTAAAAGTACAGCACTATCACTATTAAAGAATTATTATTAATATTAATGAATAAGAAGAAGAAGAGGAGGAGAAGAAGGAGGTGGAAAAGGAAGAAGCGGGAAGAGAAGCAGGAGAGAAAGGAGGAAGAGAGAAGGAGGAAGAGAATGAAGAGAGGAGGAAGAGGAGGAGAAGAAGAGAAGGAAGAGGAGGAAAAGGAAAGAGAGGAGGAGGAGGAAAAGAAGAAAGAGGAAGAAGGAGAGAGAGAAACAAAGAAACAAAGAAAGAAAAAGAAAAGAATTTTTAAAATGTCTAAGAGAATAAAGTGTCTTGGCTTTTTAAAACAAATTTCCAATTTGACAGTCTTGTAAAACTACTAGAAGCATCCAGTGGTTAGTCAAAGAGTCAATTTGATGCAAATTTACTTTTACATCAGTCCTGGATTCAAAGAGCAGGAAATGAGACAGAAGTGGGTCAGAGAGAAAATCTTTTTTTTTTTCTGGTTGGTAATACAATCACAGGGGAGTCTTTTGCTACAGACATGCACAGAGCTTGCCCACAAACTACCTCAAAGCCCCTAATCTTGATTCCAATAAAGCTTCCTATAGAAGAAAGCAATTGCCCACTCTCAACCCCTATGCCAAGAAACAAGTGAATCTAGGCATTAACCAGAATGGAATTATTTGAACTATCAGAAATAAAGGTTTTGTTTAGTAAATTAGAGTTTGCAGCAGAGCAATCAGTGCCAATAGCAAAAGAAAATCTACAGGTGGCAAATCACCTGCAGCTCTCTGAACTGTTAGGTATTAGAAGTACAATTACATGAGAAAGCTAAGTATTTTTTAATGATGAAGAAGGGAAAGCAGTGACATTTAGCAGTCATTTCTAAACATCAAGTTTAATGTCAGAGCAGAGGGATGTGCTAGAAAGAATGTTGTACTTAGTGTAATTAGCTAACATTGTGACTCGTAGCAATTCAGCTTCAGTAAGCCTTACTTTCTACATGGATAAAGAGAAAACATTTCTTGTGCCCCATAAATTTGAAAGTGATCTTAGATGATTTACTCCAATCAATTTGTGAGGGGAAATATGCTCTGCAAACTTCTTGACATATGAACATCCTATCTCCATTTGAAAACGTGAAAGAAAAACCACTCTTCCATGGTCATCCTAAACTATTTTTGGATATCTCTAAGTGATATAATGGTTTTTCCCCTTAAATTAACAGCTCTTAATATTTTATGTATCATGTACCCCTTTCACAATCATTGAAGTGTATGAATCCCTTTTTCGTAATAATGTTTTAAATGAATTAAACAAAATATTGTAAAAGGAACCAATTTATTGAAACATAAAGAATTTTTTTTAAATTTATGGATCTCAGGTTTAGAACTGCTATGGCTTATATTAACACCTATTGTCTTTCATTCTGTTCCCCTTGGGGCCAGGAAAACAAGTTTCATCCTTTAAATATGAATACCTGAAAATGCCAACTGTCTTCCCCTTAAGTCATTTTTTTTTCTCCAGGCTAACCATCCCCAGTTCCATTATTTGGTCTTCCCTTGATTTCAAGTCTCTTTAACATTCTGACTGTCCTATCTTAGGCACCATTCAATGGCTTATTATTTTGCCTTCTAGAATATATCATTCAAAACTAAAAATACCCACTTTGAGTTAGTCTTACCAGGGAAAAGAATAGTAGGACTCTGACTTCCCTTATTATTGCCACCACATTTCTATCCATATAATTTACAATTACATAGTTTTTTTTTGGCTTGGCATGTCATGCTGCTGAAATATTGATACAAAACTCTTAAATATTTAGTCACTAAAATCCTCAACCCTATTTGCAAAATTTGTTAATCGTCTCTTCTCCACATTATACTTTAGGAGTTTTGACTTTTTGATTTTGATTTTGTACTCTTGATTCTTGGGACTCAAGTGCAAGGAAACGTCAATGAATTTCCCCAAAGCATTTAGGATGACAATCATAGTATTAAAGGAAATTAAATTAGTCTGGAATTATTCATTCTTATGGAAATCATCGAAGGTTGTAGTCATCTCTGCTTTCCTTTTTTTAACTGCTTATAAATTAACCCTTTAATAATACAATTTGAAACTTGTCAGAAAACTAAATCAATTTTACAACCTTATTATTTGAGGAACTCAACTTCTTTAAGTTCTGAAACTGGAGACATTTTCCCTTCTTCAACCCCTTGGCACCATATCTATTTTCTATGTGGGAATTATGGAGAAAGTGGACATATATCTGACTTTAAATACTTGAAAATCTGTTACATCTCCAAAAAAAATAAAATGAAAGGATGTGTTTTGGTTTGCCCCAGAAATTATAAATCGGAACAATGGATTAAATCTATAAGGAGGCAAATTGAAACTTAATAAAAGGGAAAAATATATTTTAAGCAAATAGTATAATGCCAAAGAGGAATAAGCTACCACAGAAGACAGAATAATTAATGCATTATACTGGAAGTTTCTCCTTATTGGAGGTTCAAGCACTGCATAGATGAATGGCCTGTTTATGGTATGGTTATTCATGCACAGATTGGACTAACTAGCCTCCTAGAGTCTTACACCTTTGAGATTCTGTAGTTCTTAATATTAACTAACCTCAAATATAAGTCCCACTAAAGAGAATCAATTTGGAAAAGAAGAAAAGTAACATTATAAAGTCTAGTTCCTTTCCATAAAGGACCAAAGTTAGAGTCATTCTTAAGTTCATTTCAAGTTTAAGGGGCATAAGAACTTTAATGCATGGACAGAAACACTGGTAGACACTGCCACCTTGTGCCCCCTCTTCTCCAAGTTTCCTATACCTTGCTGGACTTCTCTCAAAGTTTCGTGATAATTAGTGTGAGTGGGCACTAGTTAAAGGGCCAAGGAAATATGATGGTATTTGAAAGGATAAAGCATATGGGTAGTTGAATTTATACCAATTATCAGAAAGACTCACCAGAAACTCCTAAATATAGTGCATCAGTGTAGGTTCGCTTTTTATACCAAGATTCAGGGAAGAAGGAGAGAGAGATTTACTTTATGAAGTCTTGTAGCTTTTTGAGTGGCATGTAACACTAGTTGGATTGAATAAAGAAAAATCTGAAAATAAAAGTGAGTAAGACCAATTACAGATAAAGCTGAAATGTGTTGACTAGTACTGAGGTATATATCCCAGGTAGACTCTTTTTATGACAGCAGTGACATATTTTGTCACACTTCTCATACTGTGACAGACTTTTAGAGCAAAGAAGGTAAACCATGATGACAAAGCATTCATGAGACAGAGTTTCAACAGACTGAAGCTAAGTAGCTAGATTTCAGGAATAATTTCATGGAGAAAAATCAAACAGACAATTTTGTGGCAGATCACATTGGAAAAAAGTAAGTCCTTGGTGAATAACCATTGTAGGGGAAGGGCAGAACTTAAAAGGCAAGAAAATGCTAGAATGCTGATAAAAGATGGGGCAAGGCAAAATCAACAGCAGTAGTAAGTCACATCCAGTTGCTTGGTGATGGAGCTGTGTGAACTCAAGAAAGAATTGCTTTCCAAACCACGCTTTCCGAATATACAGAAAGCTCAAAGCTGGAACCAAGACACAGTGTGGGACTTCCTTGGGGAAGTTAATTCTCTTCCCTACTTCTTCAAAACTGTTCAGGAGATAATACTAATTTTCGTAGAAGGGCTGAGAATGATCTTATTCCATTTTTTCCAGGAATTAGTTTGTTGTTCTAGTCTAATAATTAAACATTATATTTGTGGCCAATAATTGATCCACCTATAAGATGGTGATGGTTCAGGGGCATTGACTTGACACATGGGCAGTTGGGGAAATAGCTAGTTTAGTAATAACCACAAAACCAATGTATATTGAGAGCTATCAAAGCATAGAATAGCTTATATGTTGCACAGTACTATAACAGATATGGGATATCTATCTCTAATGGAAAATTTATTCTTATACTTCAAAATATTAACTGATTCACACTTAGTCCTAAACAACTTTCATTCAAATTCTCTCATAAATTTACTACAGAGAATCCACCAAAGAGGCTGAAAATCTTCCTTATATTATCTTTTGTAGATAGAGTACTTGGTATAGAGGCAGAATACCTTGATTTGTATCTGGTTCTGATATTTACATGGACATTAATAATTTCCTTAATTTCTCCAAATAAATGTAATATCAGGAGCAAATCATTACAACCATGAAAGTTGATTTAAGAAAAATTAATGCCATATAATGAAAAGAAAATCCTTAACAATATCCTATAAAATACATAATTATTCCCCAAAAGAGAATGCTCATAGATGAACAATTCATATTTATACTAAGTCTATAACACAAAGAGATCAAAGATAGGAGAAAAGTACTTATTTGTATGAAAATCTTGATAGTATCTCTTTTTGTAGTGGCAAAGAAGGAATGTTTATCATTTGGGGAATGACTAAACAAGTTATGGAATATAATTGTGATGGAATATTATTGTGACATAAGGAATGATAGAATGACCACAAAAAACCTGGGAAGACTTATATGAAGTGATACAAAGTGAAGTGAGCAGAACTAAGAGGATATTTTATATAGTAACAATAATAATGTATAATGATCAGTGATGACTTAACTATTATCAGTAATGCAAAAAATCAAGACAGCCCCAAGGGATTCATCATGAAAAAGGCTACCCACTGCCAGAGAAGGAACTGATGGAATCTGAATATAAATTGAATCATACTATTTTTTAACTTTATTTCCTTCATGAATTTTATTTTTCTTGTATTAGCAATATGTATCTTCTTTCACAATATGACAAACATGAAAATATGTATTGCATGATAGCACATGTATAACCAATATAATATATTACCTCCCACCTTGGGAGGGGAAAGGAGAGGGAAAATAATATAAATTGCAAATTGTCAGAAAAAAGGTGATCAAAAACTGTATGTAAACATAATCAAGAAAATAGAATATTTAATACACCAATAAAACTATGAAAAAGATACTGTATGTAATATTGTCCACATTTTTAAGGAGGGAAACCAAGTAGTAAGTGCGTAAATCATCGCATTATAAGAGCCAATATGAGAAGTTAATTCATCATCTCCTGATTCTCCATAAAAAACTATTTCTGCTAAAATATGCTTGAATTTAATCACTAGAGAATTATGGTAAATTTTGATAACTAAATTTATTTTAGAGTCTAACATTTGGTAAATAAATTGGACACAATTCCAAAAAACCCTTATGTTGTGATAGTTATATTTAGAAAAGTTCAAGAGGCTAAAATTTTTAAAATTGCTGCTAAGCATGGGCAGTTGCTGCTTTTCATAATGTTCCCACATAGTCTTGAAATAGTTATGCATCTTTTATGAATGTTTGTGAAGCCATGCTCCTAATTATTCACAAACATTCATTTTTAAATGTTATGAATATTCTATGACATGAATTTCCATGAGCATAAAATAAGACTTTTAATGCTTATGAAGGTATATTTCTAGAAATATTTCTTTAACTGTTCTTTACAGTTCATGGTTATTATGAATACTTTATGAAGTTCTGTGATTTTTATCCAAAAAGTTATGAGAGTTTTAATCCTATATTTGTTCTGTAATATTACAAATTCAGCTATCAAGGCAAAACACTAAGATATTTTCTATATTAAAATCACTGACTAGAGTTTAATTTATCATACAAAATACATATTTAAAGATATTTTAATGGATAGCCTAATTTTACATTGTTTAAATTTTAGTATTTGTCCCAAATTAAAAAGACCAGAAATAATACAATAGAATATATGATGCACATTGTATAATTGATCATGAAATTTAGAGAAAATAAAAACAATAAAAATTATCTAATGATAATTATTTTTTGACAATTAAAATACTTATACTTAATAGATTAAAAAACACTATTAAGGCTCTTGTCCAAAAAGGGGTGTGTGTGTTTATACAGAAACACACATATATATCCAAATATACATATACATACATAAAGTTATGTTTGTATACTTCATAAAAATATATCATGAAAGAGAAACAACAGTGGTGGCCCAGTGCAAAGTCAAAGCTAAATAATTCTATAAAGATGATGAGTGCCTCCAAATATTTCTATTAGATACTATTATACAACTTGTATCTAGAACAAAAGATACCCTATTAAATGAGCCAGATATTTATTATAATTATTGAAATGACCTAGACCTAACTATCCATGAAGGAAAACCAAAGAACCTGTTTCCAGTATTTTTATGTCTATTCAGTCTTGTCTTTTCAAAGTATTTTACATATTATATTGTCTAATTTTTAATGGATAATATATAGAGCCAATCAATTAATATAGGTATGTCTTGGACAGACATGGGAAATGGACAAATCATAATTGTTGTTTTAAACTACAAGCCTATCTATAAAACAATGGGTCATCTTTTAATTACTAGTATTCTTTCAGTGATATTGCATGACTTAAAATCATAGAACACTTCTGTCTTCAAGGAGCTGAAATTGAAAATCAAACAAAAGCCAATGCAAACGGGCAAGGTGGCCATAAGAAAGTTACTGCCATTTACAAATATACAAACGAAGTAGTGAGAGAAATATCATTTAAGAAATATGTGAAAGGAAAAAAATGTTTTGAGAATGTGGTGAGAATAAGACAGCCTTTTGACAGACTATAGTTCTATTGTTATCTTTGTAAGGACCACAAAAGGTAGGCAAAATTCTTGTCATGTTTGGTGGATGGCCTGGGAAAACTTATAGAAAGCTAAAGCCAAACGACAAGTAAATTCCAGAAGAAAAAATGTATTGTGAATTGTGCCATTTTAGGGGATATAAACATCAATAAGATCATACATCTTCTTAGTATCAAAGTGTAGGAAACATAAGTTTATTAGCTTATCAAGTAACATCAAGCATGTTTGATGTTCGAAACTATCTCTCAAGAATTAGTTTTTCCTTAACTTGTGAGAAATGGCTGCTTTATGATCTCTTAATTATTGTACTATTATTATATTATTATACTACTAAAGATTAATAGTATATATA
>NW_025350278.1:0-8717 GCF_016433145.1 Gracilinanus agilis
AGAGAGAGAGAGAGAGAGAGAGAGAGAGAGAGAGAGATATGAATGGTAATTTGGGAAGGCAAAGCATTATGGAGAGGACAAAAATATAACATTTGGGATTTGAGCTTACACTTGAAGGGACTGAGGTAACTACGAGGCAGAATTGGTGAGGTAAAGCATTCCAAACAGGATGACATCTAATGCATAAGCAAAGAGATGGAATATAGTGTATTTTACAAGGAGATATTACTCACTCCTAGATTTCCTCTTACCATTTTAAATCCTCCATCCGAGTCTCCATTGTTTTGTTTGTTCATTCTCCACATCCTGCTCCCTCATTGTGATTGTAATTGAAGGTTCTGTCATGGGTCATTTTATTTTCTTTCTGTATACTTGGTTTACATGATTTATTCCATCAAACACCAAGGATTTAGTTCTCCTCTCTATGACGATTGCATATAGATCTGAATATCTATCCTCAGTTCTCACCTGATCTCTAGTCCTACATCAGAAACTGACTTTTTCCCCAATTTAAATGTCACCTAACTTGCTTTTATTAAGTAATTACTATGTGACAGGCACTATACTTTGAACTAATGTTCTTAAGATTTTTCAAATCAAGGTGTCCAAAGTTGGACTCATTACTTTTCCAAAGAAAACTTACTTCTCAAAATTCCCCTAATTCTGTTTAAGGCACTCTGTTTCTTTTAATCTTACACTTGTTAATCTCACATATCCAATCAGGTGCCAATTTTTTTACCTCCACAAATTCCTTGAATCTGATTTCTTCTCTCAATCAGCTGTCAATCAACAATCAAGTACCTGTTATATACCAGGCATAGTGATAGTGAGTTAAGGTAGAATTATGAAGAATGAAACAAATAAATCTTACTTCCAGTAAGATTCTAGTGGAAGAGAGAATAGGAAAATATAAAAATACATATGGCTCACATATTAAGTTAAGTAATGAAAATATTTTAAAAAGTTAAATATAATATGATCAGGGAATGCTTAAAGCAGTGGGATGCAGGAAAGACTTTGTACAATGAAGATTGAAGCATGTCATTCTTCACTTTATTTACTCTGTGGTTTTTTTTCTCGAGTTTAAGTGACATGTGTCTTCCTTTACAACATGGTAATATATATTGTATCTAACATCACACAATCTATATCATCTTACCTACTATCTTGGGGAAATGAGCTAGTGAGATGAAGAACAGAGATCATAAAATATCATAAAATGATTAGTGAAAACATCACCAACATGTAACCTGGAAAAAAATTAAAACTTTAAGAAAAATAGTTTTCACACAGAAGCTGGAACCAGCAAAAAAAATTAAAATAAGAGATGGACTCTATGAGGAATAGGTAAGGAAAGAGTGAATTCTATGCCTGGGGGTTGCCAGTACAAAGGCAAAGGAATTAGAGATATAGTATCATTTCTGATTCATAAAGAAAAAATCAGTTTGCCTAGATCACTGAGTGTGTGAGAGAGAGTAATATATGAGATTAGAAATATAGGTTGGAGCTAGTTCTTGAAGGGTTTTAATAATCAATAAGAAGTGCTGATTATATTCTATATGTGATGAGAAAACACAGAAGTTGAAGGATAGGGAGTCTTAGTCATATTTTTACTTAAGAAAATTGGTTTTTTACTTAATATATTTTTACTCTTTTAATTCATTACTATATTTTTACTTAAGAAAAATCAGGAGTGGGTGTGACATAATGATCCTACATAGGGAGAGAGTTGAAGCAGGAAAACCAAGTAAGAGACTGTTTCAATGATCCAGACAAGAGGTGTTGAAAAATAGCAGCAGCAGGAGTGTAAAGAAAGGCTCATATGTGAGATACAGTATGAAGGTAGGAATGTCAAGATTTAGTAAGTGATTTGACATGTAAAGATAGGGAAAGAGAGAAGAAAAAGTTGGGATTATGATCTGGGACACTAAAGCAATGGTGGCACCTTTCAGCAGAAATAAGTGAATTTGGAAGAGAGGGTTTAGGAGGAAAGTAAATGAGTACAGCTTTATGTATAAAGACGCCTCTGCATGAGTAGTCAACTCTTTGTCAAAAACTGCTGGAAAGGAGAGGAGAGAGAGAAATTGTGCCAGGGATTTTGAAATGAACATAATGAGTAAGAAGGGTACTCACATATAACACATTCACTTTTTTTCAGTAAAATAAATAGTAAAGTCCCAGTCTAAGAGAGTGAACAGAGAAGGACATGAGGGAGGTTTGGTTTTGGAAAAGATTCTTTGGAATAGACTTTCTCAGAGTAAGAGGGGAAATAAATTACGTAAGAATACAAGGACTGCCTATCTACAATGAAGGCTAAATTGAAGTTGAGCAACATGAATTTGCCATGTACTCGGTCAACATGTTTATAAGATTTCTTCTACCTTTATATTCACAACTTGTTGTAACATGTAACATTCGTTACTTGTTGTAACTAATTCACAACATGTTGTAACTAATCCTCTTACCTTGTTCCTCTCCATGTTAATATTCTACATAATACTCACAAAAAGATTTCTTCTAAATGTAGATTTGACCATGTCACTTCCCTATTCAGTAAACACCAGTGCTCTCTGTTGCCTCCAAGATCAAAAATATTTTTTTCTATTTTGCTTTTAAAGCCCTTCAAAACTTTGCCCCAAGTTCTCTTTCCTGCTTCATTATAGGTTCCTCCTCCTCCCTAATTCTACCTAGCCAAAAAGACATTTTCTCTGTTTTTCACTCCACCTCTCATCTCAATGCCTTTGCACTTGTTGAATGCCTTGCCTAGAATGCTCTCCCTCTGCCTCAGGCCATTCCTAATTTTTTAAAGGCAAAGTTCAAGCATCACTTCTCCATAAAAGCTTCTGTGGTATACACCAGCTCCTAAAGACTTATCTTTCTAAGAACTCCCACCAAAATCCAAGAACTCTTTTTACTTTTCCAATGAAAAGAATTGACCTGGTGAATGACAATGCCACTTATATATGACATAGAGGGTTCAGATCCAAAATAATGTTGAAATCGTGCTTCTGATCTTTAAGTGTTACAAAGGGACAGTGGAGAGGCAATTGAGGCATTATTTTGCATTTATATGTTACTTCCAAGAGTGCAAAGTATTTGATATTTTCACATTTGATCATCCCAATGATCAAATTTATTTTAATTATATTTAATTTTATATTTATTATATTTGTTATATTTAAATTTATTCTGTGTATGAATGTATGGAAAATATAGATACCATGTCTATAATACATTATATCTGTGCTTTGCTTGTATAAATACATAGATGTATGGATGCATACACACAAACACACTCTTGGGAGAAAAAAATGTTTCCTTCACTTTATTGGTCTTATAATACTCAGGAAACATAACATGCAGTTAACATAAATGATTGTTGATTGAAGGATGAAATAAAGAACTTCAATGATGAGGAAACCAGTGATCTCCCGATGCACCCCACTCTATTTTTTGATAGCCTTCAATATTAGAAAGTTTTTCCTAATATTAATTTGGAATTTAAAACTAATTTCCTACCCCCTTTATTGCAATATATAACTGATGGCAAACCTTTTAGAGATGGGGTGCGGAGGTCCCATTGCCACCCCATCCCCCAAGACCAGTGCCATGCCCACCCATCCCAGAGACTTCATGCCATGCCCCTCCCCACCACCACATGCTGGATACCCCCCCACTTGCCCCACACAGGGGAGGGAGAAAGCACTCCCATTGGACTGCTGAATGAAGGAGTTGGTGAAGTGAGGAATGTCCTTAGCAAGTATAAAGAGGAGAAGGGAAATGGTCCAAGCACCCTGCTCCCTTCCAGCTCTGAAGCCTGTGAGCTGCCAGCCTTACCTACCCCCAGTGCACTTCCATTGGGCTGCTGGGCAGAGGGGAAGGTTATGTGAAAAAATGTCATCAGTAATGGTAGAGAGAGGGAAGGGAGCAGCTCCACCTGAATCCCTTTGCTTTTCTAGTAACAAACTCTGGAGGTATAGGGTGGGGAAGGAGGGTGGCTGGGTGTCCATGGAGAACACTCTGTGTGCCATCTTTGGCACCTATGCCATAGGTTCTCCATCACTGCTATAGATTATCATAGTCCCATAATTTCAGCAAGCACATTTCTTCAAATTCACTATAATCAAACAAGTGATAGATAAGAGAATTAAATATGAGCTAGTTGAAAGAAGGACTAAAATTGGAAAGAAAACCTAGGCACAGTTCCTGGCTCTGTTCCTCATTATCTGCCTGTACTTAAACAAATCATTTGATCTTTGGGGGCTTTTACATCCTTATTTATAAAACTAGAGTTGGGACCAAAATGATTTCATGATCCCCAAAGATTTGAGTCAACCTTTTTTTAGTGCTGTAACATTTGCCTTCCCTTGAAAAATTCCAGGCTTATGGGAACTACAGATGCATGAATTTCTATAAAGAGCTCTGAACTCATTTAACATTCCCCTCTCCTTACTAATATCCTAGAACTGGGTTATTTTCCCATTGAATGAGTTGACCTAGTGAATAACAATGCCAATTATATATGTTCAAGAGGTTTCAATTCTAAAGGCAATGCTTAAAAAGTCCTTCTTAAGCTTAAGAGTGTGGAGAGGCAATTCTATGATTTTGCAATTATACATCATTTCTAAGTATGCAAAGTATTTGAGGTTATTTCATTTGATCATGACAATGGTAGTGTGAGGTAGGTGCTATTATTATCCCCATTTTACAGATGAAGAAACTGTTAGCCACTGTTACATAAATTTTCATTGAATTAAGCATTATTTGAATCTAGCTTTTTAATATGTCTCCTTATCCAAGACAAAATCTGCTCTCCCATGTTGAGATAATAGTGGTAAAATACTAGTACTAGAAATAAATTGTATTTTCACCTTGATCAGTAACTGGATGTGTGACCTTTAGCAAGTCATTGAAAGTTTTTGAACCTCATTTTCTTCATCTATAAAATCATTATCTCATATGTGTAGACCCAGAAGAGATATCAAGTTAAATCTAGTCCAACACCTTTATTTTAAAAATGAGGAAAATGAATCCCTGTAAGCTTGATAAATTTGCCCAGTGTCACATAGGTGAGAAGCATCAGAGGTAATACTTAAACCCTGTCCCCAGTGCCAAATTGAAATACCTTTACACTGTGCCACATTTATATGTACATATATGCATATATACATAAATATATGTGTACTGGAATTCAAATATGGACAGATTTTTGAGGATATTCATTGCCAGATGAAGAAATTTGCATTTTATCCTAAAGGGAGTCAATAGATGCCACAGATTGTTTATGAACAGTGGAGTGAGAAGGTAAGAATTTTGCCTCAAATAGATTATTTTGGCACTTTTGTGGAGAAATTTTTTGAATTAAGTTGGATTGAGGCTATAATGATCTAGGTCAACTCTTAGATGATTTTTAATGGTTTTGCCTTCCTGGTTTAGCAATCTATTCTTCATGTTTAGTTGTCTCACATGATTTGACCAAAGATTTTTCTTTGAGCAACAATGTTAGATCAGGACTAATTTCTTGAGAATACACTAAGCTGTAGATGAATTAAGACTCAATGATGATAAGAAATATATTTTGTAGGAGCGAGGCATAAAAATGATGACCTATAAAAATATTAGAATTCATGTGAATAAGAAAGTGAAATACTTCTGGATAACTGGAAGATGAGGGTGGGATGTGAACCTCTATCTTTCTTTAAACAAAGCTTCATTGGCTACTTGTAGGGGAATTGGATGATGGAATTCTTGGCCAGATGAATCTAGATTATGCCCAAGGTTACTTCCAACTCAGTTTTCGTAGATAAGTCTTCTGTGTAGTCAAACATGTCACCCTGAAAGGAGTTAGTTGTATTTCTCTCTTAATTTTCATTTGAAAGTGGGTTGAGATGGGATACCATATCTGAGTGAATGGATAAAAATATCTTAGGTATGACTGCCAGGAGAGCTTGTAGGTGTATCTAAACCATAACACATAAGGCTGTGATCCAAATTTATTAGCATAGGATGATTTGTGTAAAACATTACTAAGAATAATAATAAAACAACACATTCAATGGAGTTGATCAAAACTTGGTTCCTTTTCTAAGAAGTGTTCCACTCTAGCACTAGATTCTTTGAAGGTGTCAGAAAATCCCCAACTCCATAAATTCTTATTAATTTCATTTTATTCAGTGGAGATGCACAGGAAACCATCTGGTGCAACAAGATCACCCAGAAGGTTATTAGGCCCCAGATGCCATATGCAATTTTATAGGCACAATATTGCTAATCCACATCCATGGCCACACTGACTAAGAGTGCCCTGGGGGGCTGCTTTGATTCTCAAATCTAGTAGGATAGGCCACTTGTGGACAGATGGTTTGGTTAAGTGCTACCCAAGTGATTGCTCCTGCCATTGAAAGGAGAGCTGAGCCAGTCAGAGGCAAATTTGTAAGATTCAGAGTCCATGACTTCTCCCTTTCTTCATTCTTCACTATCCTCCTTCAAAGAAGTCAAGTACCCTATACATTTTCACCTTATCTCCACATGTTATCCTATTCCCCATCAAAATTTTTTTTCATCAAGAAACTGCTTAAACATTTATTATTCAACATGAATTTAGGTCAGTGTTTAGCATTTTTCAAGGGAATTTGCATTTTAGATTTATTTCATATCATAGTATTATAGTTAGAAATCAGAGATTTTGTCTACTGTTGGAAAAACATAGAAACAATGTGGAAATGAGGGAAGTATAGCAGTGAACTAAAGGAGGAGAAAGTGAGATTCCCTTGAACATACATAGGAAACTATGGTCCTGAATGAAGATGTGATAGTGAACAAAACTCAAGCTTCATTTGGAATGTCTTTTTCCTAAATTTAGTGTCAGGATCTAATTGTCCTCTAGCCAGTCAAATCAAAGCTAAGTAGACAGATCAAAATATAATTTTTTATCTTCTAGAACTTTGTTAACTCCTCAATCATTCCACTAGCCGATTCACATGATACCCTTTTTCCTCCTAGCCATGATAACTCATCCAGATATATTTTGATCAGATCTTTGAATTTTCCAGGTTTTTCCACATTCCAAAATTAGTTACATTAGAGTAAATTAAAATCAGGGAATCAGGAAACTGAAAGATATCCTACCAGAGTACTTAAGAAAAAGACCATCTTACTACTGATGTAAATCAACAAAAGTTCTGCAAAGTGATATTCTTAGAGAGTGGACTTGAGGACTAAAAGTGATTTGTGGAGAATTACATAGCAAGGATTTTGCAGAGGTAGGACTTGAATCTAGGTTTTCATGACTCTGAAATTATCTCTATATTCACTACTCTGTATTCTTAATGAAACCTAATATTAGATTAACTTTCTGACTGTTAAATTATGCAGCTGACTCATATTAATCTTACAGTTTCTTAAATTTTCCAGATCATTTTTAGACAAAACTCTGTCTTTCCTCCCCCATCTTGTATTTTTAAGTCTATTTTTCTTTTGTTTTTTTTTTTTAATTTGGTGTTGACTCTAAACTTATCCCTATTAAAATTCATCTTATCTTCAATTCAATGTTTTTACCTGTCAAGGTCTTTCTGAATCTTGATTCTGTTATTAATGTGTAAGTTGCTTTTCCACGCCTTACTCCCCCCACAACCTAAGCTTCATGTCAACTGGAAACAGAATAAGAATGGCAGCTATACATTTATTCAAGTCATTTATGATATTGTCTTGACAGCATTGGGATAAAATCCCAAATCTCTGTGGAATTCTACTTGAATTTCTGTCCAAACTGATATCTTCCCATTAATGACTACTTTTTAAGTTCAGCAAATCAATTAATTCTTAATCCATTCAACTGTATTTTCATCTAGTAAACATTTCTGCTTTTGTCTTAAGAATAGCATGAGAGACTTTTTCAAAAACAGTTTTTAATCTATATTTATAGCTGTCTTTTATTTTACCAGTCCTGTTAAATGATGTGAGATGTTTTCAAGGACCTGGGTTTGAAGTCATACTAGCCCCTTGCCTTTGTCCCTTCTTCTTTGGGTCTTCCTTAATGACAGCATTAATAAACTTTAGATTTTTCTCAAGAATTAAAGAATTAGATACAAGTTCTTATTATCCAACTTAGTGATACAGTATTGGACGTGGTTTTAGGGAGACTGGTTTTCAAATCAAACCCCTACTAATTTTGTGACCCTGGACAAGTCACTTCCTCTATTCTCAGGTTCAGTATCTTCATCTATAAAACAGACATAATCAATACCCCCAATATCCCCAGTAACTCCAAGGGATTATTGTGAGGATCCAATGAGATTAAATGTCAAACATTTTCCAAACCCTGAACTCAGGAAATAATTGTATCTCTCTGATGTAATCTTCTACTATCATTCAGAGAACATTGGCATTAGCCAGAAAACTGATTTTCAAATTCCTTCACCAATAAAATGTCTTCATATTAATTTTTGATGATACACATTAGACCTATATTCTATGCTAATTTTAAAATATTTTTCAAACAAAATTCTATCTGAACAGGGGCATGCCATCTTAAACTAGTAAAAATAATTTCTTAATATCGTTTGAAATATTCAATATTTATTTGCCTTTATGCCACTGATAAGAATTTTTTTAACATTTATTAATATACATTTTTAACATGGTTACATGATTCATACTCCTACTTTCCCCTTCATCACCCACAAAGGGCAGGCATTCTTTTATAGCCTTTGAGCATA
>NW_025350279.1:0-2631 GCF_016433145.1 Gracilinanus agilis
ATCCCTAAACATTGCCTAAAAATAACTCTCCTTTCCCCCCCCTCCCCATGGGGGAGGGAGAGATTAACAAAATAATCAATAGAAACAGCATTACCAACTGGATTCAATTTCCTTGGAAACAAACCCAAGTTACCAGGCAGGAGAAGCTGTCCTTAGCAGTTGAATTAATCAAACTAGTTTGCATCCATCTATAAAGAGTCGGCTGATCAGCTGTTGAACTCACTTTTATAATCAGGTTATTTACAAGAGAACTGCACAAAGGGTTATTAAGCCTAATAACACATTTGGAGATGAAATGTTGCTTTTTAGAAACGTCTGTGGTGCTTATTTACTTCTAAAAATCATGATTTATTGATGCTGTTTTTAAAGCTGTAGAGACTTCCCCAGTAACATCTTCTCTCCCCCTTTTTTCTCTCCCCCTTTTTTCCTTCTACCTCTTTTTCCTCCCACCGTCCCTCTTTTTGGGGGGAGGGTTATGGACCCATGATTTCATTTATGTAGAGAACTCTCAATGTTGAAATTTTCTTTATGGATGAAAGCCAATCGGTTCTTCTTCAGCCTTAGAGAGTTGCCTGGGGGCATGGAGACTGCTAAATTACTGACCCACTGTCACACAGCCAGTATGTGTCAGAGGGAAGACTTACATGTTTTGGTCTGGATTTATGATTTCATCCATATGGAGAGCTCCTAGTGTGGGAATTCTATCTTCGGATGCAGAATGGCAACTCATCTATAGGCTAAAGCAGGGCTCTGTAACCTGGGGTTTGTGAACTTTAAAAAGAAATGTTGATCGCTTGATTTCAGTATCATTAATTCCCTTTGTAATCCTGTGTATTTTATTTTATTTATAATCAATCATATCTGAGAAGGACTCTAGAGGCTTCGCCAGATTGAGTGCCAATGGGCTTCTTGATACAAGAAAGGTAGAGTCATGAGATGGGAGAATTGCCAAGGTTGTGATTTGCCAACGACTGCATAGTCAGTAGGTGTCAGTGGCAGGACTTGAACTCAGCTCCGGCTGATTCCCAATGCCAGTATTGTATCCAGGTTGCCACATCACCTCTCAGAACACTTGTTCATAACCAAAAGGATCCAATTCATTTAGTACAATGTCCACAAATGATAGATTATGCAGTATTCTGCACTCTTTTTTCCATTTGCTGACTATGAAGAAGAGGGACCTACCTTGGTCCTCTGGGACCTGTTTAATTCATTCTAGTTAGATAGACATGTATTAAATTTATATTTACAGTCACAACCCTCCTTGCCCTCAAGGAGATGACATTCTTCGGAGGTGGATGGGTTGCAACATTTACAGGTAAAAAAAAAATACAAGATGATTCTAAAAATATGGCATTTCCTCACTGGAGCATTCTTTCCACCAGTGTATATTCTAGTCAACCAATCAATGAACAAGCACCGGGTCGGGCACTGAGACTCTGAAGACAAAAAAAAACCCTGAAAGAGTCCCTGCTCTCCTGGAACTCCCATTGCAACCAAGACTAATCGTTGTGTGTATTCTCCTTTCTGACACGGCCTCTTCTCTGTGGACCCCCCATCCCCATCCCCAGTACCTCAAGCCCAGCACTTGGCACCTCCTGGGTTTGTTGGTCTGGATTGAATCTGAGCATCATTTTCCTTCTTCTTGAGAGGGATTTGCATCTCCTTCTCGAATGTCTTTATCTAGCTAACAGTATGCTTGCAAAGACAAGCGTGTCTAGCACAGATGAGTAAATGCCTCCATTTGTGTATGTCTTTGTACCCTCACACATATACGGAGATCTGCTCGGCTAACTTTTTAAAAATCCGCCTTGGCAGAATGGCCACACGTGGGCACGAGGAGGGAGCGCTCCGTTCCCTAACCATCGGGCTGTTTCCTCAGCAGCCCAGCCCTAAATCAAGGAGAGACATTCCAGGATGTCAGCAATAAACAAATAACATTTGCTGTTGTTTATAAATCAACTAATTGGGGAGTGGAAAGGCCATGCACAATATTTGGACACCTTGGAGGTGGCGGTGGCCCCCGGTTGCACTGCCAAGCAATGGTATAGGCACAGTGGCAGCTGGCAGGATGCTGGGCCCTGCCCACCCCACTTCCCTCTCAGCTGCACAGCCACGGGTGGGTGGGCATCTTCGGCTGGGAACGGGTGACCGCTTGATTAGTCGCTACTGGGTCTTGTTCAAGGGAGAGCTCCGCATGGCTGCGTTTTAACACCTTCTCCGCTAAGCAGGAGGCCAGCCCAGGGTGCTAAATTCCTGTCTGTGGCTGTCTGTGAAATAAATCTGTGTGTTGTGTAGCTCCAAGCTGTCAGCGCTGGTTTGCCCTGATGGGCCCCTGAAAAGAGTTTCCTTTCGCTGGTGGAGCAGTCAGCAGCCGCTAGGGAGCTGTCTTTAGCTCGTATTTCAGAGTTAGCTCATTAGACCAATAACAGCAGACACTCTCAGCAATGGAGTCACACAAAGTTATATGGAGGGAGGGAGGGAGGGAAAGGGAGGGAGGAGTGAGAGTGAGAGAGAGAGAAAGAGAGAGAGAAAAGAGAGAGAGGGGAGAGAGAGAAAAGAGAGAGAAAAGAGAGAGAAGAGAGAGAAAGAAAGGAGAGAGAAAAGAGAGAGAAGAGAGAGAAAAGAGAG
>NW_025350280.1:0-1360 GCF_016433145.1 Gracilinanus agilis
CAAATATTTAAGAGAAGGACTCAATTCTTCTCTTAGTCATCTCAACCATTAAATTCAATTCATTCTTTTAAAATGTTAATTGGGGCAGCAAGGTGGAGGAAGTGGATAGAGCTCCAGGTCTGAAGTCCAAAGGACCTGGGTTTAAGTATGAACTCAGACACTTCCTAGCTGTGTGACCTTGGGCAAGTCACTTAACACTGTTTGCTTAGTCCTTGCCCTTCTGCCTTAGAGTAGTGCTAGAATAGAAGGTAAGTGTTTAAAAATGTTTATTAAATCTTCACTATGCTCAAGGCATTGGGGGATATAGGGGAAAGTACACAAGTTCTAGAGTCAGAGAGCAGGAGTTCAAATCATGCTTGTATGGTCTTGAACAAGATTTCATTTACCTCATCTGTAAAGAGAGAGGGTTGACTTAGATGGCATCAGAGCTCCAGCTCTAAACCTATGATTTATTATTTCATAGAACAGGGGAGAGAACACTGGATTTAAGGACAGCTGACCTGGCTTTGAATGCTGGTGCTTATATTTCTAGCTGTGAGACCATGGGTAAATCACTTATCCTCTTTGAAAATCAGTTTCCTTAACTGCAAAATGGCAGTGATAACACTTATACTTTCTCCCTCCTGGGCTTGTTATAGAAAAAGGCCACTGTAAAATCTTAAAAGTCCTATAGAAATAGAAGCTCTTAGCAGTACTGAGATGTACTGATGCACTGAGATAATAATTTAGAATGCCATTAAGTGCTTGGGAGAGGTCAAAGAGAGTGGTTAGAGAATGGAAGAGGGAGAGATCAGTACTGTTTGAGAAAATGGCACCTGCACCCGAGCCTGGACCTCGAAGGATGACAAGGATATCAGGAGATGGAGATAGAATGGAAAACCCTTCTAGGCCTGGGAGAGGGCATGCCCAATGACACCGAGGAAGGCAAGGGCAGAGTGACCTTGGGGAGTGATAATAATAATAATAGCTAGCATTTATATAGTGCTTTAAAGTTTGGAAAGTGTTTTACAAATATTATCTCAATCCTAATTCATAATATATAATATTTATAATGTGCAAATAATATATAATATTTATAATATACAAATAACATATAATTTATATAATATTTAAAATATATAACTTATGTATCCCATATGTAATATTTAACATAATTTACATATTTGTAATATAGAAATAACATGTAACATAATTCATATAATATTTATCATATAGAAGTATATAATATCTGTAATATACAAACCATAATATAACATTTATAATATACAAATAACATTCACTATATAATTTATATATTATCCTATATAATCAAATTATTTATCATATATAATTTATATAATATTTCTACTATACAAAAATG
>NW_025350281.1:0-6106 GCF_016433145.1 Gracilinanus agilis
CAGCCAAGAGAAGGAGAGGGTCGGTGTGTCTGTGTCTGTGTGTCTGTCTGGTGTGCTCACTCGCTCTCCCGCTTCCTCATGCGCCTGCCATGTGCGCACACCGCACCCCGTGCTGACAAATGACCCTTTATTGCAGACTTCAGATGCTGTTACCCTCAGATAACAATTAGACGGGCCATACGAAATTAGAGCTGACAGCCTCTATTTGTTAGCCCCCATGTTTCCCTAGCCAATCTGCCGGCAATCAGGCCCTGTAAATTATTTATTCTGTTGTTTGTTTAAAGATACGTGGCCTGCCAGTGACAGAGTGAAAAATGTCCCTGCTCTCCCGGAGTGACAAGTCTGCCATCCCCCCTCCCCGAGTCTCCCCCCACTTCCCCAACCTTTCCCAGAATTAATCACCTGCCTGCCAGTTTCACCGTGAGGAGGGGGCTCTCGTCTCAAAGCCGCAGACTGGTCTCTTGGGCCTCTGGCCTCCCCAATCCCTGCTGGCACGCAAGGGGAGGGAGAGGCAGGAAAAGCCCAGCTCTCTTCCCTGGCCCCAGGTAAGGAGTGAGTTCCCCACATCACGTAGAAGCAGGGGCCTGGGAGGCCAAAATCCCCTGCCTGTCCTTACCTGCTGTTCCTTCCCCCCATTTCATGCCTCAGTCTCCCAAACTGTGAATTTGAGTCAGCCATGTTAAGCTGGGGCTGGGTGAATCTGGGGAGGGCAGAGGGGGACTAAAGAGACCCCAACGCTCCTAGGGACACACACAACTCATGTAACGGTACATTAGAGGGGGCAGCTGAGTGGCTCAGTGGATGGAGAGTCAGGCTTAGAGACGGGAGGTTCTGGGTTCGACTCTGGCCTCAGACCAGAGTCCTTTAACCCCCGTTGCCTAGTCCTGACCACTCTTCTGCCTTGGAACCAGGACACAGTACTGATTCTAAGATAGAAGGTAAAGATTTAAAATAATATATATTTATATAGCACTTTATAAATATTATCTTATTTTCTACTCACGACAATCTTGTGGGTTGATTCAATTATTCTCCCTATTTCATAGATGTGGAAAGTACAGATGAGGCAGATTAAAGTACAGATGAGGCAGGTGAAGTGGTTTGCCCGTAGCCATACAGCTAGTGTAAGTACCCCTAGGCAGGGTCAAATGCAGATCTCCCAAGTACTCCTAGCACAGAGTTGGCCCTGGAGTCAAGAAGCCGTCCTTGTTTGATCATTTCAGTTGCATCCTACTCTTCATGACCTCATTTTGGGGTTTTCTTGGCAAAGATACTGGAGTGGTTAATCATTTCCTTCTCCAGCTCATTTTACAGATGGGAAACTGAGGCAAACAGAGTTAAGTGACTTGTTCAAGATCACACAGCTAGAAAGTATCTGAGACCAAATTTGAACTCAGGAAGAAGAATTCTTCTCTTCTCCCTAAAGTCAAGGTCTTGGTTTAAGTGCCACCTTCAATGCCTACTAAGCTGTAGAATTCTGGGCAAGTTATTTAAACTCTTAAAACCCAGGCAGCTCCCACTGCAGAGTAGATGTTGAGCTATGCTGGATAGAAGGGAGAGTGGCAACTTTCGGTGAAATCATAGGTCTAATTCCTTCCCCCAAAAATAAAAAACGAAAAACAAAAAACCTACAACTCCCATTTCTCCAGAACTTTTTAGCAGCCCTATTCCCTAAGCCCTGGGAGAATTCAAGCAAGTAACATCTCCTACTGGGTCTCTAGCTTCCTCATCTATTAAACAAGCAGGCTCAATCAGAGGACTTCTCTGAGGACATCTCCTATTTCTCTCACATCCCTCAGGAAATAAAAATCTCTCAGGCAGTAAATATCTGAACAAGATTTTGAATTCAGGTCCCCTGACTTGATTAGGAAGGTTGAGGTGAGGAGAACTGAAGGCAAATTACCTGTTAGACAATTTTATGTGGAGAGGAAGGAGCTCCCCACCCTCAAAAAGTGAGAAGAGGAGTGAAGTTCTAGGAGAACAGAGCAGGGGAAATGCTGGAGTAGGAATGAGGGCAGCTAGGTGACACAGTGGATAGAATACTGAGCCTGGAGTCAGGAGGACTCAAGTTCAAATCTACTCTCAGACTCTAGCTGTGTGACCCTGGGGAAGTCACTTCACCCTGTTTGCCTCAGTTTCCTCATCTGTAAAATGAGGATCATGCCACTTCTGCCCACCTCAGAGTTGTTCTGATGTCATCGTAAGATGGTGAATGGAAAGTAGTCTAGGAATGATGAAGGCCCAGACAAAGAGAGTTGCTATCCTGCTTGGAATGGGAAAGGAACCAGCTCTGGAGGGAGAGATGGCTCACCCAGAGTGCCTAAGCTGGAAGGGGCTAGGAGAGTTAATCCTCTACCCTCCAGAGGCTAGGCTGAAACAAACTGGGGAGTGGGAAAGGGGTGGCCTGACTGTTTATATACAAACTCTAGGGGGTTATGGGGGCGAGGCTGGACCAGGATGAGGAGACCTGGGTTTGAATCCCAATTCCATCACAAACCAGCCTTGCCACCTTGGACAAGTCAGTTACTTCTCCCTGGGCTTTAAAAATGCTGATCACTTAGAGGTTTTGGACTAAAAAGGAGTCTCGAGATTCCCTGGATCCTTGCCCAAATCTAGCCTGCCAAATCTACTCTTCCCACATGATGGGAACATTGTATCTATTTTCTTTTTCTTTTTTATGTTTTATCTTTATTTTATTCCAATAAAAAATTTCCAAATAAGTTTTCCAAAGTTATATAATTCATGCTGTTTTCCTCCTTTCTTCTCTCCCTGCTCCCAGAGTTGACAAGCCATTCAGTCTGGGTTATACATGTACTGATATGAACATTTTAATGGGAGTCTTTGGGAGACCATGTCCTATCCCAAAGGAGTTATTCTGATGGAGGGATCTCAGGGCAAAGGGAAATGTCTGATGTAGGAGCAGGATTTTTCCCAGAACACTCAAACCATCGCATACACCCAACCCTGCCCACATTGATGTACCCAGATTTATCTCTTCCTCATAGCCCTCAAAAAGCACCTCAGCTACCACATGAGCTCTTTGTAGGTTCTCCTTGCCCCTGAGGAGGCCTGGCTAAGCCCTCTCCTCATTCTCCCACATCTGAGGAGCTAGGGCTCCCCCACCCTCCCTGCCCCCCAATTCTGCCCCTGGCCTCAGGGGCTCCCAGACTTTTTGGTCCAGGGCCGAGTAGAGTTATTCTGGAGCTCACCTTGGGCCTCCAGGTTGTCACAGAGCTCAGACCTGGCCTCCCCATTGGGTCGGAAGCTCCCCTTCTGCGTGAACTTGTTGGACATGGTGGCAGCCGTGACAACCGCCTTGAGGCTTCGTTTGCGCTTGGGCACGTTCTGCTCTGGGTGGAAGAGGATGATGTAGACCTTGGGCATGTACAACATCCCCAGGGATACCGAGGCGCTCAGGCTCACCGAGACCGTCAGCGTTGTTGTCTGGATGTACAGCTGAGGATGGAGAGGGAATGGGGACAGCATCAGAGAAGGGTTCAAGGGCCTCCAAGAGGGCCACCTGTCATCATTAATTCATTCCTTTGTGCCCCCTATTCCTCTGGCTGGACTGTGCTCCCTTCCCTTTAACAGCCTTCAAAGCCTAACTCAGCCTCCTAGAGAAAGTCTATCTTAACTAACCCCCCCTCGAAAAAATTACCATCTACTTAGCAAATATATATATATATATATGTATATATATATTTACTTTGCATATATTTTGTTGACTTTTCTGGGTTTGTATTGTTTCTCCCAGTACAGGTAATCTTTTTTTTGTAGAATAGAAACATTTTTTAACATTTTATTTTATTTTTAAAATTTTTTCCCATGGTTACATGACTTTTGTTGTCTCCCTCCTCCCAGAGTTGACAAGCAATTCTGCTGGTTATACCTATATGATCTCAAAACCCATTTCCATATTATTCATTTTTGTAATAGAGTAATCTCTTAAAACTCAAGCCCCAAAACCTATACCCATAGAAACAAGTATAATCATTATATTTTCTTCTGGATTTCTACTCCCACATTATTGTTAAGGGTAAACGTCTTGAGAACCAAAGCTATCTTGGTATTGTTTTTGCATTCCCTGGTGCCTGGCCTGTGGTAGGTATGTAATAAAATGCTTGTTGAATCAAAAAGTATACAATGGGGCAATTAGAATGCCAGACCTGGAGACAGAAGGTCCAGGGTTCAAATATGGCTTCAGATATTTTCTAGCTGTGTGACCCTAGGTGAGTCTCTTAACCTCAATTTTCTAGCCCTTACCACTCTTTTTTCTTAGAACAGTGACTTAATACCTATCAATTCTTTTTTTATTCTTATGTTTATTTTATTCTAATAAATTTAAGTTTTCCAAGATTGCATGATTCATGATGTCTCCTCCCCCTCTTCTCTCCCTACTCCCAGAGTGGACAAATACTTATACACGTTTTATAATATCTAGCAATTCTAGGACAGAAAGTAAGAGTTTGGGGGTTGTTTGACATACAATGACTGGCAAACAGTAGGAGCTTATTAAATGCTCACTCACTGACTTACATTGTATTAGGGAAGACATAAGATTTAGCTAATTCCCAGTCCTTACCTTCATGAAACTTACAGTCCAGTAAATAAGTAAGACATATGCACAGAAGACCATAATATTCGTTATTACTGGTTAAACACATTTTAGAAGTTTCGGGGGGAAATACTTTGTCAAGTATGAGAAGGAAAATTATCGCCAACCCAGATGGGAATGGGGAGAAATCATGGAAGACTCTCTGAGAAGGAAAGAACAATTTCAATTTGGCCTTAAAGAACAGAGAGGATGAAGAGAGGGAAAACTGGAACATTCCAGACACAGGGAACAGAGGCAGCCGGAGAGGCACAGCATATCTTTGGGTGACCAGAGAGCAGTCTGGCTGCGATGTCGAGGACGTGGAGAGGAAGAGAATGGGACTGTAAGACCACGAGATCAGAACTCCTTTTTGCTTGACTGGCAATGGGGACTCACAGAAATGGCCTGACCAGTAGAGTGACAGCACCAGATCTATGCACGAAGATTATTTTGATGCTATGTGAAAGAGATTGGGATGTTAGGGGAGTGCAATGGCTAGAGCACTGGGCCTGGAGTCAGGAAGGCCGGAGTTCAAGTGTGGCATCAAACACTTACTAGCTGTGGGACCCTGAGAAAATCACTAACCTGCTTGCCTCCATTTCTTCAATAGGAAAATGGGGATAACAATCCCTACCTCCAGGATTGTTGTGGGGATTAAATTCATTTATTTATACATGTATACACACACATGCATACATATCCATATGTATATATACATATAATTTATAATATAAAATATATACTATTTATAAGTCTCTGTGTCTTTGGACATTTGTATAAAATCTCATTGGAGCCTCAAAACAACCCTGAGAAATAGATGCTGTTATCACATATAGAGACAGAGAGATATAGATGTGTAATGATAATAAATTTCTATCATATATTATGCTATTGTATTATAACATGTAATAGAGTGTACCAATATGAGTATACCATGACATAATAGAATACTAATATTACAGAAAGAGAGCATGATAATATATACTAGTATATATGTGTGTGTCTATGTGTGTGTATAAAATCTCATTTGCTCCTCACAACAATCCTGGAAAGTAGATGTATTATTATCATAGAGATAGAGGGATGTATATATGATACGTATAAAATAAATTTTATCATATTATTACTGTTATATAATGAATTCAATTACAAAATATAATCGTATACTATGATATAATAGTATATTAATACTAGAATACGATAATACATACTAGTGTGTATATATGTGTGTGTATGTATGTATGTATACATATATATAAATATAATCCAATCTTCACAACAACCCTGGAAAGAAGATGCTATTATTATCATAGATAGATGTATATATTCTACAGAATAAATTTATATATTATTCATATCATATTATAATGTATAATGTATTTGATTATATAATATAATAGCATACTATGGTAGGATAGTAAATTAATATTATAAAGAGATATATATCTTTTATCTGTACCTATATATTTATATTTATAGATAAGAGAGGAAGGAAGGAAGGAAGGAAGGAAG
>NW_025350282.1:0-6521 GCF_016433145.1 Gracilinanus agilis
TATATATATATATTATCTTAACAGCAAGAAATTACTTATTTCCAATGTAAGTCATTTCTGACTCAGTTCTTTGTGTGGTCAGAGTACCAACTAGTTTTAGCTTCTATACAGCAAGCTAGAAGACAAAATTAGTACATAAGCCAATCCAATCTATTTAAATAGTCTATGAATGCCAAAAAATGGGAAATGGACAAAGATAAAGACATCGATTCTGATTATCATCAGTGAAAAGCAACAGGGGATTTCCAAGCATCCAGAAATCATTTCAGCTATCAAATACTTATTCTCCTTGCCATGTGGCAAGACATGGCAGCCAAGGGGAGCACCAATTTAGAGTATAAACTCACTTGCAAAACATTATAAAGGAAGATGGTAGAAAACTATGAGCAATATTTCCTCATAAAACATGGGAAATAGGTCCCATGCAAGAGAAAGCTTAGTGTAAGACCCAGCTAATCCAAATTATTCCAAGAGCATTTATAGATGAGACTGCAAAGAGGACAAAAATTGGCACAAAATGAAACATTTGTCAGTGTTTCTATAGTGATCTATTCTCAACAACAATGATAGCAGAACCAACACATTTGGGCTCTAACACCTCAGTGCTACATGAGGAAGTAGAAATGGCACTAAAGAAGATGAAGATGAAGTTAGCAAGAGAAACTGAACCAAACTAAGTAAAGTTAAAAGAAATTCATTCTGGAGGTGTTGCTATTTTGAAAGCACCAAATTGTTTGTTTTCAAGCTATCTCAAAGAAGTAAAGATATCAAATGACTAAAAAAAATCAGATGCCACTTTTAAGGGAATGAAAAGGACATTAGCAATTATCTACCCATATGCTTTCTTTCTCATCTCTATAATATTTTTTAATAAAAATGATCTACACATTTATTGAGGGCACCTTTGATGAAAATATGAGAAGGGAATAGGCAAGCTTTCGCAAATGATTTTCTGCACCAGAACTCATCTGCAGTTATACAATTGACTGAAAGACATAGAAAATACAAGATTCTGTTGTTGTTATTGGTTTTGTTGATTACAAAAAATGAATTTTACTGTTTAGAGCAGAATACAGTCTTAAAAGCTCACCTCCAACAAAGTATCTCTTATGCATATGTTAAAATCACACTAGATTCCTTGCTAGAAACCCTGCAGAAATAACATTGTTCAATGATTCTCTGATTACCAATGTGGTGCCTGGGTCACCCCTTCAGGTAGATCCCTGAGGCAAGGCTACATGAGTATATGCTAATGTTTGTTCTGGGTCTTCTTTTCTTTTCTTTCTACATTCTTTTGGTAGCCTCATAAATTCCAATTATCCCTATGCTGATGACTTTCAGACTTACATTTCCAGCCCATACCTTTTTCTTGTGCTTAAATCCTGCATCACCAATTGCCTACTGGGCATTTTCAATTGGGCATTCTGGGGCCATCTCAAACTCATCATGTCCTAAAGTGAATTCATTTTCTCTTCTTTCCCTCCTCCCAATCCACCTTTCTTCTAAAATTTCCTATTTATACTGAGAACATCACCACTCATCCCTCATATGCACTTGGTTGCCATAACTTGCACCTTCCATCATATCTCTTGTAGCTTTCTTTTTTTTCACTCATATAGCCACCACCTTAGTTCAAGCCCTCATCGCCTCACAACTGGACTATTACACCAGCCTTTTAATTGGTCTTTCTGCCTCTCCATTCCCATCTAGCCTATCGTTAAATTTCTAGAGTCAGAGGTCTTGGGTTCAAATCCAACTTAGATACTTACTATCTGCTCAACCTAGAGCAAGTCACTTATACTCCCTGGGCTTCAGTTTCCTTATTTGTAAAAAAAAGAGAGGGTTGAACTACTTGACCTCTGATGTCTCATTTGACCCCACATGTATGAGCCTATGAGCTTATAACTATGAAATGGTAAAAGACCTAATGGAAAGCCTTGGCTGAATCCTCTAGGAGGGATTTTAGGACACAGACGAGAATTATCTGAGCTGATAAGTCATGGATGGGCTGCCTAGACACCATTGGAGAAAGGACCACATCGTTGAGACCACCGAGCCATTTAAGTGTTGAAGTATAATACTTGCATTACCTTCTTCAAAAGGTTGTTGTGAAGATCAGATGAAATAAGACATTTCAAAACCTTATAGTACCATAAAAGAAATGGATTGTTAACGGACACACATACTCACATACCTATCATACAAGGCCAAAAATGGTCAGTTCTTAGAAAATGTTTAATCCCCATGTTATGAGAGCTTCAAGAAGGGAGAGATCACTCCTGACTGTGAATCTGATTAGGTGTTTATGGAGGAGAACTGAGTTGAACCTGAGTTTTGGTTTTTGAGTGAAAACATTTAAATCCAATACTAGCTTTCTCACTGACACTTGCTCCCTGTGTGATTTTGTGTACAAGGGGCCTCAGAGGCCTCAGTTTCCTCATCCATCAAATGAAAGGATAGCATTAAATGACTTCTGAAGTTCCTTCTAGTTCTACTTTTGTGATTCCATGTTCCTTTCTGAACCTCTATTTCCTCCAGTACAATCCAGAAAATAGTATGAAGTTGTGTGCAAGGTGCTGTCTTGAGTGCTGGAAGTATGACAGAACCAAACCAAACAAAATTAGTTCCTTCCCTCAAAGAGGATATATCAGCCAATCAACTAGCAAGCACTTATGAGAACCTGTGAAGCCCTTTTCAGGGTTACTTATCCTATTTTGGGGTCCACTTTTCATCCAACTTTCACCTATGGTTCCAAGAAACTGTACCATGTGCAATAGCCAGCCCCTGGTAAAACCATCTAGTTGGATGGGCTAAATCAAGTTGAGGGTAACTGTCAGGCCTCAAACCTGTCAGTGAGTTAGGGGAATGTCTAACTCAAACATTTGAAGACTTCCTCCAGCTCATTTTACTGATTAGGAAACTGAGGCAAGCAGGGTTAAGCGACTTGCTCAGGGGTCACCCAGTTAGTAAGTGTTAGTGGCCAGATTTGAATTCAGGAAGATGAGTTTTCCTGACTCCAGGACCAGAACTCTATCCCCACTTTAGCTGCCTACCAATGAGGGAGAAAATATACAAATAAATAAATAAATAAATGTATGTATGTATGTATGTATGTCAAGCTACATACAGGTTAAATAGGAAATACTTAATTAACAGAGACAAAGCACTGGAAATAAGAAGGGTTAGGAAAGGCTTTCTGTGGAAGGTGGGATTTCAGTTGGGAATTAAAGGAATCCACCAGGCAGAAATGAGGAGGGAGAGCATCCCAGGCATGGAGGACAGGCAGAACAAATACCCAGAGCTGAGAGATGAATATTTTGTTCTTGGAACAGTCAGGAGGCCAATGCTACTAGACTGAAGAGTACATGTTGGGGAGTAAGGTGTAAGAAGAATGGAGACATAAAGAGGGAGGGAGGTTATGATGAGCTTTGAATGTCAAATATAGTATTTTGTATTTGATCCTGGAGGCAACAGGAAACCACTAGAGTTTATTGAGTTGGGGGGTGGTGGAGGTGGTGGTGACATGATTGGACTTGTGCTTTAGGAAAATCATTTTAGTGACTGAATGGAGGATGGATCAGAGTGGGGAGACATCTGAGGTAGGCAGACTTACCAGCAGGCAATAGTTCTGTTGTGAGGTACCAGAATGGAGACGGTGTCTGAGGAGAGAAAGGAGTGTATATGAAAGATGTTGCAGAGGAGAAATCAATAAGGCAACATATTGAATATAGGAAAGAGAGAGAGAGAGAGTGGAGTTGAGGATGACACTTAGTTTATGAACCTGAGGATCTGTGAGGATGATGTTGTCGTCTATAGTAATATGGAAGGTAGGAATAGGGGAAGGTTTTGGGGACACAATTATGAGCTCCCTGTTGGATATATTGAGTTTAATACCACTCCTGGACATCTGGTTTGAGATGTCTGAAAGACAGCTGAAGATATGAAATTGGAGGTCAGCAGAGAGTTTGGGGCACAATAGGTAGATATGTGAGACATCAGCATAGAGGTGGTAATTAAAAATATGGAAGCCATTGTGATCACCAAGTAAAATAGTATAGAGGAAAAAGAGAAGAGGACACAGGATAGTCAATGAGTTCATTCCAGTTCAATCAATCAATATCAATCAATCAACATTTATTAAATATCTAGTATGTGCTAGGCACTGTGCTAAGTGCTGGGGATACAAAAAGATGGAAAAGACAGTCTGATCTCAAGAAGCTTACAATCTAATGTAAGAAATCCTGTGGTATAGTAAAAAGAGTACATAATTAGGGTCAGGAAGACCTGAATTTGAACCCTACTTTGGACACCATCTGTGTAACTTTGGGCAAGTTTCTGTGTCTCAATTTTCTCATCTGTAAAACGAGAGGGTCAAACTGAATGGCTTCTAAGATCCAATACAATTCTAAATTTATGATCCAAAATTGCCATGGAAAAGTATTCTGAACCCAAATTCAATCTTACAGGTTTCTCAATAATTAATGCTCTCCATTTCCCTCCACCCAGATAAATCTGGGAACATCTGAATTTAGCTAATTTCTGGCTCTCCCTCAGGGGTATTCAAGTCTCTTGCCTGCAAGCAGCAAGCCCCTAATAAACCTAGGAACATAAAGCATATTTATTACAATATGTAAAGAGCAGAAATGGGATTCACTCTGTTGATTTCAAGGGAGTAAGGCTATTTTCCTTAACAATTCTCAGCAGAATCAGTGCCTGCTACTGCATAAACTCAGAACACAAATGGGGGAAGTCCTAGGGGTATGAGTTAAGTTGGGACTTGGTTATAGGCAGCATCTGAATCAGTCTTGGCTTTGGTCCTGCCTCTCCTGTTGTCCTCTCTCCCATTCTCTGCAGTCAGAGGATGAGAGAACCAGTCATTAAATCAGCCAACAATCCTACTATATGCCAAGCCCTGTGCTAAGCCTCAGAGATACAAAGAAAAGCAAAAAACATGATCCCAGTTTTCAAGGAGCTCACATTCTAATGGAGGAGACATCATGCATACAACTGTTTGAATAAGATATTTTTGTTGTTGTTCAGTTTTTTTAGTTTTGTGTGATTCTTTGGGACCCCATTTGGGATTTTCTTGCCAAAAATACTAGAATGGTTTGCCATTTCTCTTTCCAGCTCACTTTACCTATGAGGCAAACAGGATTAAATGACATTCCCAGGGTCACACAGCTTGTGTCTGAGGCCAAATTTGAACTCGGGAAGATGAGTCTTCCTGACGCCAGGTTATACTGTTTTACTAAGCCACCAAGATGCCAGAACAAGATATAGAGTATAAACAGTGCTAATGGAAGGTAATCTCAGAAGGAAGGCACTTGTGGTGTTGGCTGGTCGGTCATTGTCCTTTGTTCTCAAAGATGACCAAAGTGACATCACTTATGAAGTCTTTTGACTTGCACATAAATTGGATTTAAGTGAGACAGAGTTGTGCGAAATTGTTGGACTCATTCTCTACAGAGGAGGCAAGAAATATTTTTGCAGAAGGCAGAATTAAAGCTAAGCCTTGAAAAAAACTAAGGAAGCCAGATGAAGGTAAGAAGGGAGAGCTTTTCACGCATGAGTGAAAAGCCACCAATGGAGTCAAGGGATGGAGCATGATATGGGAGACAAAGGGTAAAGGTCAATGCCAATGGATTATAGAATATCTGAAGGGGAGTAAAATGTAAGAAGCCTAGAATGTATAAAGCGTATTAAAATGCCAAACAGAGGGTAGCTCGGTGGATTGAGAGCTAAGCCTAGAGAAGGGAAATCCAGGGTTCAAATATGGCCTCAGACCCTTCCTAGCTGTGTGACTCTGGGCAAGTCACTTAATCCCCATTGCCTAGCCCTTACCACTCTTCTTCTTTGGAACCAACACACAGTATTGATTCTAGGACATAATACCAAACAGAGAGGGCTTTGCATTTGATTTTGGAATCAATAGGGAACCACTGGCATTGACTGAGAAGAGTCAAGGGATAACATAGTCAGACCTATCTTTAGAAAGATCACTTTGGCAATTGAATGGAGGATGGAGAGGGAAGAGACATTGAGAAGAATTAGTGTTGAATTTTAATAATTTCTATATGAAACCTTTCTTGAACTTTGGGTTTTGAGGATTATCCAGCTTCCAAACTAAAATAATTTACTCCCAGGATTCAAGGCATCTCACTGAGATGGTTTTTGTTAGAGGTGAGGTGGAGAACTGCTCCTTATATTATCTGTAAATAATAATTCTCTTAGATAAGAGAGGTCAGCAACCTCTAGCTCTAGCTTATTGAATTTTGTAACCATGTGACTAGGGAAAGTTGGCTTCTTTCATGTGAGACTTGCCTTTACTGTGATAAAATGAGAGAGGAGTTGAGATCTCTAAGTCAAAAAGACAAAAAATATCTCAAAATATCCATCAATGGGGACTGGCAAGGGATATCCCAAGGATGAGTTGTCAAGCCAATAAGCAAGAGGATACAACTCTCCTTATAAGGGAGAGTCAGGACTCTCTCTCTCCCTCTTTTTGCTTAGGAGGAGGAGGA
>NW_025350283.1:0-1219 GCF_016433145.1 Gracilinanus agilis
ATATAGAATATGCTATATTGTATATTATATTGCTATAATATATAAATATAATAATAAATAAAATAAATGCCTGTTTCCATCTTTGAAATCTATGTATACTTCTAGTTATTTAGAGCATCAATTACATGGATTTATGTTTTATTGTCATCCTAAGTAATTCCATAGAAGGTGGTGTTTGGGTGTTGCTCCTGACTATTTCCTGATTTTTCCCTCTAACTCTCCTGAAGGATGACTCCAATGCAAGTAGATCCCTCGTGGTTCTTCCTGAAGGCTTCTCCTCTGTTCTTTTGTTTATCTGGAGAGCTCCAATGGCTCCCTTTGCAGTTCCCTTTTTCTGCCAGCAGGGGGCTCCCATGATGTGGGTCTTTCTACTTTAGCTGCAGTTTTCTTTCCCATCGCTCTCTCTGCCAGGGCAAAACTTTTTGATCTAGATATGGCCTTCTTCACCTCAAACAGACCTCAAAGACTTCTCCTTTAGTAGGAAGTGTAATTTTTCACCTACAGAATTCTAGTGATGCAGTCCCAGACCCATTGTTCCTATCAGTTGTGAAACATTTATAAACATCTTTCCCTGGAGCCAAGTCTCTGGCCCTGCGCTTGTTTCAGTAAAGGTTCTGTAGCAAATTCTAGGTTAAATAGGGTAGGGAGACATCTTGAGGTCTCTTCTTACGCCAACACCCAGGATTTGTGTCTTCCACTCAAAGGAATATTCCTTATGTATTGAGGAGCTGACAGCATTTCCAACTGCAACTGGAAATTATTCAAATCCTTTAGGGATTTGTTTCCTACTAGTTACTTGCCCTGCCTAACATGAAATCAGGATTAACTTGGAATTTTTGAGATAAGGGAAAGTATGAATGGAGCAAGTGGCCATTCATACACCTTAGCACCTTTACTTTTAGGGAGAGAAATAGGTCATTGAATACAGCAGTGTAGGTAGGAAGGGAGATAGGACATGAGAGGGGAAGAATTCATTCCAGACTGACATCTGGTAGCTTCCTATTTTGACTAATTATTCTCATCACATAATTTAGGTGCTAAGTTTTGTTATTTTTACACAATTGAAAGGCTGCAAGTGCTATCAGCCTCCTTGAAATTCAGAACATTTTACATATAGGACCCTAGGAAAAACTATTTTGTCCCATCTTCATTATGGTTCTAAGGAACTCTACTTTCTTCCTTTCCTCCTTCCCTCCCTCCCTTCCTTCCTCCCTCCACC
>NW_025350284.1:0-3245 GCF_016433145.1 Gracilinanus agilis
GGAAAGGAAAGGAGACAGAAATAAGAGACAAGACAGAGACAAAGGTAGTAGATAGAGAGCTGATCTCAGTGTCAAGATCTGAGCTCACATCCTGCCTCAGATTCACACTGATTGAGCAAACTTCTGTAAATCACTGACACTGGAGGTATCCCCAAGCACCTCCCTATAGCTCTCAGGTACAGACAAGTTGCTGGTCCACATTGGTAAACAGTTTCTACAACTGGGGCTCTCCACCTTGTTGAAATGATGGATCCACCAAGAGGAAGACTCATGATTCTAGGATTATAAAGTTAGTCAGTCAACAAGTGTATATTAAGCATTTACTACATGCTAGGCAGGGCAGCTAGATGGCATCATGGTGCACAGAGCATTGAGCCTGAGGAAGACTCATCTTGCTAAGTTCAAATCCAGCCTCAGACCCTGAGTAAGTCATTTAACCCTCATCTGTAAATTGAGCTGGAGAAAGAAATGGTAAATCACTTCAGTAATGTTGCCAGGAAAACCCCAAATGGGGTAAAAAAAAAAAAAAAGTTGGAAACAACTAAACAACATGTGCCAGGGACTGGGTAAACACTGGGGATAAAAAGAGAAGCAAATGACAGTCCTGCTCTCAAGGAACTCCCAGTCTAATGGGGGAGACAACATATAGAAAGAGAAATCCAGAGTAGAAGGGAGGTACTAACCTTGGATTGAAGAGTTTGGGGTTGAATTCCAGCTCTACTCTGTACCAGCTCCAAGTCAATAAGGTAGGGTTGGATTACAGAATAACAATGGTCCTCTCCAGCTCTAAAAATCTATCACCTGGAGGGCAAGTAGGCAGCTCAGTGGATAATGTCATGCTTGGAGTTGAGACAACCTGGGTTCAAACCTGTGCTCAGTCATGTCCTTGATGTGTGACCCTGGGAAAGTCACTTAACCCCGATTGCTGCCTTGGAACCAATACTCAGGATGGATTCTAAGATAGAAAGTATGGGTTTAAAAAAAAACTATCACTTGGAATCAGGTCCTGACACTAACACCTACTAGTTGTACAACCAAGGCACTGAGTGTTCTCCAAGCCTCAGTTTCCTCCTCTGTAAAACGGGAGTAATGACATTATTCTGAAAGCTGATCTGAAGAAAACAATTATCAAAGCAGTAAATGTGATATAAATCTACGGGTGGCTCCAACTAACAGACCAAATCCCTGTGGGACCACAAATGACCAGCTGGGAGGCTCAGCTGGAAGGAGAGAATGGTCCCATTGTTTGACCTGAAGTAGAAACTGTGTGCGAGTCAACTGGTCAGTCAGTCAATCAGCAAACATTTACATACCCCTATGTATCAGGTGCCATGCTATAAGCTGGGGAGGCAAAAGAAGACAAAAAATAATAATAACGTAAGCAATCTTTGCCCTCAAAGGGACTGGTATGCCATAAATCTCTTCCTTATCTTTGTTCCTCATTGAAGGATCCAAGTATGAAACGGAACCAATTTAAACAAAAGACGCCACATCCCGGTGTGGGGGGGGGGGAGGGAGAGAATTCAAAGGGAGTGCCCCGTCTTGCCCTCCCCTGACAGGGCTGCAAAAATAAATAAATAGATAGATAGATAGATAGATAGATAGATAGATAGATAGATAGATAGATAGATGGATGGATGGATGGATGGATGGATGGATGGATGGATGGATGGATGGATGGATGGATGGATGGATGGATGGATGGATGGATGGGTGAGTGAGTGAGTGAATGAATGAATGAATGAATGAATGAATAAATGGATAGATAGATAGATAGATAAATAAAATAACAACAACAAAAACCATTCCCTCCGTGTCACTGTTGCAGGGAGATCCAGGAGGAAATGATCAGGGAAAGCTGCCAACAGTGGCTCCCGGGCCAACCAGGTGGGCCCTTCCTGCCTGGAGTAGACAGCCATACCCTTGCCAGCTGCAGGCCTCCCCCCCCAACTCACCCACCCCCTGCCTGTGAGTCATTATGTCACCCCTCAGCCTGTGAACCAGGCGCTGGCTGGGGCATGCTGGGTAATACTTTTAAAAGTCCATTTCCCCGAGCAAGGGAGAAGCAGGTGGAAATCAGAACCCCTGAAGGGCAGATACTCTGAAAGCCCCCAAAGGCAATTCTCCAATAAACGAGCAGCGGCAAAGCTGGCATATATCCCAAACTTTTAAATTGACCTTCTCTCCAGAGCTGCGACTTAATGCCTCCAAACCAAGCTAATTCCGAAAGTCACCTTCTCAACTTCTCTATACGAGGGGTGTGAGTGAGTGTGTGTGTGTGTGTGTGTGTGTGTGTGTGTGCGCGCGCGTGCACACGCGCGCGAGCCGGCGTTTAACAAATGGAAACCCAGGTACAGCCTTCCTTCACAAACCTTCTGACGTCCTCAGCTGCTCAAATTAAATCTGAATGGTTCGTCTCTTTTTATTATACGATGGTCCATATGTCACCAAAATAAAAACCCAACTGAAATCCCAGGCCAGATAAAGGGTGTGAACGACTGTTCCGGCCACAAAGTAGAGGCCGTGTTCAAATTGTATTAAACAAGAACACTCGCCCCACCTCCCAACTCCAACAACACCAACAACACCAACCCACCCCCCCCCAAAAAAAAACAGCTTCAGGAAGGAAATTGTGGTTAAATCATCTCATAGTTTGGCCCAAAAAAAAGATTTCTTCTGAAAAAGGAAAAGGAATTAAAAAAAAAAATCCTTGGTTCTGAGCAGGACTCACACATGCTAATAAAAAGCCGGATTGTATTGCTTTGCACTGGAGCTGTCAAATTCTCGGCAATGAAATACAGATCCTGACTTTCCCAGTCCCCCGAGTCCCACCCCCACAGACCACCAAAAAGGAACAAGGAGGAGGGCTGCTCCGGCTCCTCCATCCTTCCCACAGAGCATCTTGTTTATGGCTTTGTTTCCTCGGTTTCTTTTTCTGGCCTACACATCGTTTTTTTCTGAATCAAGTTTCCACTGTTGTCACGACTGTAGAGCTAACTAGAGGCCTGGACTCTTCTGGTGGACTGACTATTGGGGGGGGGGGTTGTTTTGCTCTAGGGTTTGGTTTGGTTTTGAGGGTGGGAGGGGTGGTGTCTTCTCGATTTGGTTTTTTGTTTTGTTTGTGTGATTTTAAAAATACATCTAGTAACTTTAGCTTGTAGTCAGAGAAGCTTTGTGGGTTTAAATAAAAACTAGACTGACTTTTTAGGAAGGAAGGAAGGAAGGAAGGAAGGAAGGAAGGAAGG
>NW_025350285.1:0-4765 GCF_016433145.1 Gracilinanus agilis
GGGCAAGAGGGAGAGAAGGAGGGAGGGAGGGAAGGGAGAGAAGTAAGAAGGAAGGAAGTTTTAAAAGTATATATAAATATAATATAATCTATGGGAACCAACAGGTGTTTTGGGCAACTGCCACTCACAGATCAAATTCACATGGAAGGTTAATATATCAGGGTTGGAAGGAAGGAAGGAAGGAAAGAAAGAAGGAAGGAAGGAACAAAGGTAGGAAGGAAGGAAAGAAGGAATGATTTATCAAAAATATACTATATGCCAGGCACTGTGCTAAGAATTTGACAAAAATAATCTCATTGATCCTCACAACAACCCAGAGAACTAGGTATTATTATTATTATTCCCATTTTACTTTTGATAAAACTGAGGCAGATAGAGGTTAAGTGACTTGCCCAGGGTCAAAAGAGCTATTAAGTGTCTGAGTATGGATTTGAACCCAGGCACCTGCACTATACACTGTGCCACCTGTAGCTGATAGTATTGGACTTGTAGTTAGTCTGAGACTTTTACTAACTTTGTGACTCTGGGCAAGTAACAACCTCTCTCTGCCTCAGTTTCCTTATCCATAAAATAGAAATTATAATGGCATCTATTCTACACAGTTGTTCTGAGAATCAAATGAGATAACATACTTAATGTGTCTTACAAATCTTAAAGCACTACATAAACATGAATTGTTATTATTTAGAAGCAATCAGTGTCCTTAAAAAGTTTAGGTTACATCCAGGTCTATATATGAAGTACATATCTAATGAAAGACATATGCAATATAGAGGAACAAAATCAAAAGATTATGGGGGTCTATAGTTCTCCCATCCAACTGGTAACATCTTGAAAAGGACACAAGACTAACTAGGCATCCCTGTTCTGCTTTATGAATTCCAGCTTGGGTGGTCATAAATGATATTCTTTAACCTTTAGTATATGGGGATGGAGTGGTAGTTTTATGGCAATAGGAGAATTTTTCTTGAACATGTAGATATTTACTTAAGCAATCTAAGGAGTAATTTAAGAGAAAAATGGGTTTTTTCCTACCCAGAATCTCACGGATTTTGTTTTAACAGTTTAAACTTACCTTGAAAAAATCATAGTGAGAAAGATTTACCTGGCCACAAAAACATCTTCTTGGTCCTTCTCCCCATCAGAAGATTCATGAGCAGTAAATGAAATCTGCATTCTTTACACCTTCTGTGAGATAGATTTGTAGTTACCCTGGGTGAGTGGATATTTTCTTGTCTGCGGTGCGAGGTTATATAAACTTCTGTGCACACAATGTTAGACCTAAATTGAATCAGTTAAACAAATAGAAGTTTATTTCCCCTGTCTGATAAGTGTTTCAGATTTGGGCAGCTGCCTCTGAAACCCAGACTCTTTTTCAGGCAAGTTGAAATCTAGAGGTTGTTCTGTCGTACATTAAACCTAAATCTTACCACCAAAAGCAAATTATCTCTTGAAGAACTTTGTCACTGGGGTCTCTCTTCAATAGGGATGTCAATTTCTGCCACAAAGACTTTACATGGGAGGATCAATGGCAGGTTTATCTGAAATTGCTTCTGAGTGTATTTCTTCCAGTTGACATTCATTTAAATTCTTGATCTAAGCCATCTCTTCTTGTAAGAGGGGAAAAATCATCTTCTAAGTGAAATCAAAGTAAGTATATTTTTCTAAGGCAACCAAAATGAACTTTTCAATTGGGAGTGTAGAAGCTAGCTAGTATTAGGAAATTATCTTTTTTCATGCTATACATAAAATATTTGACCCTTACCCTTATCCACCAACATTCTTACAGAGCTAAAAAAGTATAAATGGCATTTTAATATAAAATTTGTTTAACCATCAATACTGGCGAAAAATGAATGGAAAAAATGAAGGGAATACATGGTGAATTTAATTAGGATTCCTAGTCAATCTAGAGGATTTAGGCTAAAAATGCCCTTCTCTTAGGTCCAGTAGGTTATTTTATCTGAATAATCCAGGCATTTGTTCTCACTCTCTGTGGACAGATGTCCATGCTATGCCAATCCAATTAAATGATATGCGACCATTCCTTTGTTTCTAGAATGCAATATGTGGTACAATCTAAATATACTCAAGAGGCAGCATGTAATATCCTCTGTGCGATACTCATTTTTAATTCTTCAGAGATGATTTTATTCCATGTATCAGTCCTGTGTAGAAAATAATTATTTTAAGAAAATATTGAATCAGTACTTGATCAGTGCTGTATTAGATCAATGGTCTCCAAAAGAGGGACCCTCTGAGGAGCTACGGTATAACCTCAAGTGAACTATGGTTTAATTCCAAATCCTGTGTGACCAGCCAATAAAGGGATATTAAGACGGCTTGCATCCTGCCTTCCTTGTAATATAGAATCTAAGGACTCATATTTGAAATAACCAAATCTGCCTTTTTCCCTCAACACTCTCTTATCATCTTTTCCTCTTCTGAAAGCCACCAACCTCTTCATTTCTGATCTGGGACCTAATTTGTACTGGGTATCTAAAGAAGCAGCTGCACAGATGTCATTGAAAATAATTGTTCCTCCTCTAACATACTTCCTTCTTCCTCAATAGCTCACCTTATGGTTATAGTAGAAGGCGTCCCTCCAAAGTGGGGATGTTCTGTGTTCAGGCAATGAATAGTAAGCAATATCCCCTGGAACCATTTTTTCTCTGGTGTAACAGAGTAGCACAGGATGAGTAGAAATGGGTGGGTTACAATAGATTCCAGTTCCTATTATTTTAATTTTCATATAAAATGCACTTCCACTTCCAAACATCATCATTACCACCCAGAACACTGCCATTCTTCCAGACACCCAGGTTTTCAACCTTTAAGGTGTCTTCTACTAATCACTCTCACCAAACATATCCAATGAATTGTTGATCATGTTGTTCTGCTGCCACATCTCCCTTCTGTCCATTTACACAGAGTAAGCTCTCATCACCCCTAATCTGGACTATTGAAGAATCTCCTAATAGTCTCCCTGATTCAGGTCTCTCCTTTCCAAAATGAATTCTCTGAAATGCAGTTTTGCTCGTGTCACTTCCTTACTCCAGGGACTCCCTATTGACTTGAAGATCAGATATTATTTTATCTTTAAATAATTATTTTTATGTATAGTTTTTACAGATTTGACACCGTATACAAATATTAGGACAATATATTAGCATATCATTATTGTAAGTAATTATAAGTATAAATATAGATAGATAGATAGATGGATTGGGGAAAGTATGCTAACAATTCTTTAAGTGACAAAGGTGTATAATCAAAAAAGAGATCACTGTTCTCTATTGCAGATTAATTAGGTCCCTTCAAATTCCTTCTCCCACAGCATCTTCCTAATCTCACATTTGGGAACAAATGGGGCACTTCAGTGAACATCAGCCTTTCAGTAAGAAAGAAGAACTTGGAAGTCAAATTAGGCCATGGCACTGTAAGCAAATCTGATTTGAAAAGAAAAAAAGAAAGATTTTGTTCGAGAAGAGGCTGAAACTAATGACTATGTAAAATGCATGGATTACTTGTGGATTTTAATTAGCTGTGCTATCCTGGGCCTACCAACATCAAGGAATAAAACTAGAAGTAAGCAAAAAAGATTTGGAAAGAGAGGGTTTGTCAGGCTCTATATTACTGGACAAGACTTTCGACCTCTTGGACCTCAGTTTCTTTATCCACAAAACAGGAAGGTCAGGCTTGGTTATCTTTTAGGGCATGTCCAGCTTTAATTCCTAAAAGTTAGCTGAATTGGTGATTTTTAATAAGAGAAGGAGGAGGCAATGAGGAGGGAAAAGAGGAGGAAAAGGAGGAGGAGGAGGAGGGAAGACAAATATGAAGAGGTGGTAGAGCTTTGCCCAAGCTACCCCTCCAGGCACATGAACAACATCATGGTGACAGCTATAACAGTAACATTGACAGTAGCTTGGAAAGAGGAAAACTAAAGCAGTTATTTGTTTTTTAACATTAGAAACTCAATCAAATATCTATAGTACTGAGGAAAGGTATAAAGATATTAGTGAGATACAGATGTAAACTGAATCCCCAATCCCATTGGTATTGGATTCTCTCCACCAATGAAGAGAAAGTCAGTTGACTTCTGATTGCCAAGATGGCAGAGTAAGATATGAGGAGAAAGTCTCATAGCAATCTGTTTTCAGATTCAAGTTATACAGAGGAACTAGGAACCTATGGCTAATTTCCCCCAGAACCTCCTTTTTGAGGAAATTACACAGGTTATCCATGTCATTTCTTTTCTAGGCTCTGTTCTTGATTCTTTGGACTTCTAAGATTTCCCTAATCTGGTATCTTATTCTCCCATTTTCAATTTCCTTTTATGAATTATCTTCCTTAATTAGAATATAAGCTTCTTAAGGGCATGAATTGTTTCTGATTCTATTTGCATTCCCAGAATTTTGTCCAGGGCCTAGCACATAAGTATGCAATGTTGATTTGACTTGTTAATTAGTTTGCCATACTTAACATGGGGCTGGTGGGAATTCATTTTTAAATATGTTCTATTATTCTATTTAAGAATGCAACTTCCTGATTTCCTCCTACTCCTCATAAAAGCCATTAGCTGTTCCTTTCCTTTACATTTCTTTGTGTCCCTTTGTTTATGGTATGAGTATTGAGCAGAATTGGGGACCACACAAGAGAATGTGACCTTTCTTAGTGTCAAATCTAGATCCCTCAGTCCAGTCCATTGTAAAGTTCTTTCAATCTCTCTCTCTCTCTCTCTCTCTCTCTCTCTCTCTCTCTCTCT
>NW_025350286.1:0-1878 GCF_016433145.1 Gracilinanus agilis
CATCTCCCTCTCGCCCTCCCAGCCCCCCTCCGAGCCCAGTTCCCCGGCGGGCCTCCACACGGCGCAGATGGACCTGGACCGCCAGCCCCAGACCCTGTTTGAAGCGGCTCCCGGGGCCGGCCCGCTGCCCCCCCTGGTGAAGAAGGAGCCCCCCGGCTACGAGGAGGCCGTCAAGCAGCAGCCCAAGGCCCGGGAGGTGAGCCCATGTGGGCCAGGGGGGGTCCGGTGGGGGGGCGCTCCTCTCTGCCTGGGGGGCCCAGGCCTCAGTCTCCCTTCTCTGCCCTCTCAGGAAAACGGCTCCTCGAGCCAGCAGATGGACGACCTCTTTGACATCCTCATTCAGAGTGGAGGTGAGGCCCCCCCCAGCTATCTTGGGGTGTCCCGCGGCCCAGGGGGGTGGGAAAGGGAAGGCTGCACCCTCACTTCCTGCGGCCGGCCTTCACCCCTCCCCACGTCCCTGACGCCTTTCTCTTCCTCGGCAGAAATCTCAGCGGACTTCAAAGAGTCTCCGTCCCCCTCCGGGAAGGATCCCAGCCCGGCCCTGCCCTGCCCTTCCCCGGCCACCCCCCAGCCCCCTCCGGAGCTGCCCCTGCCCCTGGGCAGCAGCCCGGCCCCTGGCCGCCTCGAGGACTTCCTGGAGAGCAGCACGGGGCTGCCCCTGCTGACGGGGGGCCCGGAGGGCCCCGAGCCGCTGTCCCTCATTGACGACCTGCACAGCCAGATGCTCAGCAGCTCGGCCATCCTGGACCACCCGCCCTCCCCCATGGATACTTCGGAATTGCACTTTGCCCCCGAGCCCGGCGCCGGCCTGGGCCTTGGTCTGGGCCTGGACCTGGCCGAGGGCCACCTGGACAGCATGGACTGGCTGGAGTTCTCGGGGGGCCCCGTCCTCAGCCTGGCCGCCCCTGGCACCGCGGCCCCCAGCCTCTTCTCCACAGACTTCTTGGACGGCCACGACCTGCACCTGCACTGGGACTCCTGCTTGTAGCCTCCAGCCGGCCTCCGCCCACCCCCTCCCCTGAGCCCGGCCGAGGCTCCCCGGAGGGCCGTGATGCCGGTGAGGAGCGGCCGGGCACTGTGGGGGCACCGTGCCAGCCGCCATGTACAGCTGTAAATAGCTCCGTATCCGCTTCCATAGTCTCTCTAGTCTGGGGCCCGCGCTGTGGCCTCCCGGCCGCCCGCACACCCCAGATCGGGGGATCGAGGGGGGCCGGGCGTGGTGGGGGTTTTCCTTTTTATACACGAGGCACGCCGCGCGCTTTAGGGGATCTCCTACCTCAGGGCACTCGGGGGGCCGCGCTCTGGTTTTGTACAAAGCAGCTGCTTTCACAAAATGCTGTTTATTTATAAACCAAAAGAATAAAGGTCCTGTCACTGTCACTGTCGTCGCCGCCTGGCTGTCCTCCGGGCCAACATGGGGTGGGGGTGGGGGTCACCCGTCTATGTCCCAGCTGAAGAGATGGTGCTTCACTAGCATGTCCTGCACGCCTTCCTTCAGGGGCTTCTTCTCCTTCTCCTGCAGACACATGGCGGGGCACGTTAGGGGGCCCTCCAGTGTGGCCCCCCCTTCCCCCTCCAGTGTGGCCCCCCTCCTCACCTCTTTTCTGATGGGGAGTTCCCAGTCCTGGGATAGACTGAAGGCAAAACAGCAAAGGACTCTGGGAGGGGAGGGCAGAGGTGAGGCCTCCGGGGTGCCAGGCCCACCCCCTCCCCCAACCAGCCAAGGAGGGCCACTCACCGGAGCTCACACTTGATCTGCACCCAGCCCGGGCTCCGGAGGAAGGACCACGGCTGGTACCACTTCTCCACCGTGGCCACGCTCGAGCACAGCACCTCCAGCCACAGGTGCAGGACCTGCTCACTGGGGAGGCAGCGAGG
>NW_025350287.1:0-2337 GCF_016433145.1 Gracilinanus agilis
CCCTTTCTTTCCTTTCTTCTTGCTTTCTCTCCCTCCCTCCTTTCCCTCTTTCCTCTTTTTTCCTTCTCTCTCTCATTTCTTCCCTCTCCTTCCTTTCCTCTTTCCTTTTTTCTTTCTCTTTCTCTCTCCTTCCCTTCCTCCATACTTCCCTCTCTCCCTTAGTCTCTTCCTTTTTTCTTTCTCTTTCTCACTTCTTCCCTTTCCTTCCTTTCCTCCCTCCTTGCTTCTCTCCCTCTCTTCTTTCTCTCTTTCCTTCCTTTTTCCTTCCCTTTCTCCAGCTTTCCTTCTTTCCCTCCCTCTTTTCCTTCTATCTTTCCCTTCTATCCTCTTCTTTCTCTCCTTCCCCATTCTCCTTTTCACCTCTCATTCCCTTCTTTTTCCAGTGGCTTTCACTGATTTTACAGCAGCCTTCTGAAATTAGGTTTGTATTTCCCAGAAAGGAAAAGGGGAGGGATTTCCTGACCTAGCAGGGTCCTGGAATTTAGCCTCAGGTTCCACATGTGGTTGGGAACCATTGGACTTTGGAGGTAGAAATGTTTTTGGAGGCAGTAAATGGAGGTGGGAGGGGGCAGAGACCTGGCTTTGAGGCAGAGAATTAGATAAAGGGACTTTGAATACCCCTCGTCCTAACTCTCCCATCCCCCATTTTACAGTGAAGGAAACTGAGTCCTGGGCAAATTCATTGTTTTGCCAACAGTCACATAAATAGCAAATATCAGCAGTAAATTTGAACCCAAGACTTTTGGCTCATTGTGCTGTGTTTTGTGTTTTTCTTTGTTCCCCTAGTACTTAGCACTGTGCCTGGTTCTGTGAGAAGTACAGGCTTTGCTCTGTCTTCAGCCAGGTAACCAGAGGGAGTGCAAGTCAGCCCCTCCTTTGAACTGTACTTTTCTTACTCTATAAAATGGGTCATGAATCACAGACTTAAGCTGGGAGGGCCCTCAGACACCATTTAGACCAACCGCCTCATTTTTCAGAGGAGAGAACAAAGGCCCAAAGAATTCCTTGCCTACACGCAGACTTTAGATCTCAGGACTTCAGGGGCCCAAATAGTCTAGTTTCCTCATTTTACAAAGGAGGAAGCTGAGGCCCAGAGACCTTGAGTAACTTGCCCAAGGTCACACAGGCTGCTTGATTTGCACCTAGGTCTTTTAACTAATTCCAAAGCTAGCAGTGCTGCTCCAATGCTAACTAATATTGACCTATGGATTTTCTTTCCACAGAAGAGCTGTAGTGGTGCTGCCATAGGTGGTTTAACACTATAGAGGTCCATAGAAGTTAGATTACTACCTCTCAGGAAGCAGGCATATGAGTTGTCTGAGCTGTGATTGGATGTCTCCTCCTTGAAGGCAGAAATACTCTATCCCCTATAGGATGATACCACTTAGATGAGGATCGTTGTTATATAGGTGGCAAACTAGATAGAGTCCAGGGCTCAGTTGGAGAAAGGAAGACCTGAGTTCAAATTCAGCCTCAGATCTGAATTTGTGTGACCTTGGACAAGTCACTTCACCCTGTTTGCCTCAGTTTCCTCATCTGTCAAATGAGCTGAAGAAGGAAATGGCAAACTACTCTAAGATCTTTGCCAAGAAAACCCCAAATGGGGGCTTGAAGAATCAGATATGCCTGAACAACAGTTATCCATGCCCCCCTAAATATTTGGAAGGGACCTTAAAAATTGGGTCCAATCTACTCGTTTTACACAGGAGGAAACTAAGGCCCACAGAGATTAAATTCTTTGCCAGAGTTTCCATGGCTAGTCAGTGTCAGGGTTGGGATTAGAACTCAGATCATTTGACTTCACATTGTCCCCTGCCAGAAGTTATTGTGAGGAAAGTAAACGTCATAGAAATGTTATAGAAAATGTTATAGATGTTGTAGAAATATAGAAAAACATGAGTGTTGTATTATTTTTAAAATTACTTGATTTGTTTATTCACTTATTCCTTCTCTCTCTCCTTCCCCCTCCCCTATAAAAGAGCAAAGCAGAGCTGGACTAGGGAGAATCCAGTTCTCTTGACTCCCAGTTCAGGATTTACTCAGTCAACAGACTTAAAAAAAAAAAATCTTTAAGTTCTGTCCTAGTAACAACTCTTAAGGCAGAAGGGCAGGGGCTAGGGAAAGGAGGTTAAGCGACTTGCCCAGGGTCATACCTATTTAGTCCTGGCACATAGTAGGTACTTATAAATGTTTGTGTGTGAAAATAATAGGTGAATCTAGACAGCACATAGTAGTAGATGCTTAATAAATGTTTGTGTGCAAAAATAATAGTTGAATCTGGACAGCTAGTTCCTGGCACATAGTAGGTACTTAATAAATGTTTGTGTGTGAAAATAA
>NW_025350288.1:0-3346 GCF_016433145.1 Gracilinanus agilis
GAGAGAGAGAGAGAGAGAGAGAGAGAGAGAGAGAGAGAGTGTCTCATCCCTTACACATTTGAGACCTTTATACCGAGGTCGGTTGCTTTCTCATGGCACAGCCTACAGCAGAGTCTCATTCAAGTATGGGTGAATTTGGTGACTTTTAAAACTTCTCATCAACTCTGAAGGTTGATAATGTTATTTACAGCCCTTGTCTATAGGACTCCAGAATTTCTCTTTGAAAAAATGTAAGGAGAAATACAAGAAAGAAAACTGGATGGAGAGTGCCAATATTTGACCTATGTGATTACCAATGACCAACATCTGAGTATAGATAAACGTCCATTTTCTCATATTTCTTTTTCTAGATGTTGGGCATTTTGTATTAGAACTAGAAACTAAGAAGGCAAAGCTTTGATTGCTATGTAATAAGAAAGTTTCTTTATGGAAGCTACCACTAGCATTGGTTAAGGGTTCTTCACTTTTTTTTTTTTTGGTCAGAAGCTTCTTTGACAATGTCTGGTCGAGACTATAGAACCCTCCAGAATAATAGTTTTTTTAATGCATAAAATAAAATACATGAAATTACAAAGGGAACTAATTATATTGAATTACAGTAATTAAAAAATACTAAAAAGATATGGACCCAATGTAAAGAACCTCAGCAGAAAAATCAGGTGATAGTTAAAAAAGTTTCCCAGATCACCAATGAATTTAAAGGAAGAGGAGCATTCAAACCTATGACCAGTCATTGCCTTTAATTTCAGTTGCACAAATGATGAAGAGGTCTGTGTGATAGTTTAAGTTACATAAATGGCTTAAGCCCACCTTTCCTCCTTTATCATTCATGAGTTTTCCCCAAGAGGAGACAAAGTGGTCCTGGGATATGATGAATCCCTGTTTCCCTGCCATAACTCCATTCCCCAACCTCATTCCCAACAAGGGTATATGCTCAGGGTCCTCTTCCATCTTTCCTGTGACAGGGATTAGCTTTGCCTGGAAGGACAAAAAGCTGGCCTGGGACTTGATTCCTTTTTTCTCTGCTGTTGTTTCTCATCACCTAAAGGCAGTAAAAATCCCAGACACTTGGAGTCTGGACCTCTCAGACTTGGTGGATGTCTGAGACCATGAAAACAGCCATCTTTGATGACAAACTAACAGGATACATTTTCACAAGGAAAGAAGGAGCCACCATAGCTAAGGGCAACAAAGAATCCTTAAGGTCTCTTTCCGAGTTAGATGTGAAACAAGGTTGTAGTTGCCCTTCGAATAGAGGAAGAAGGAGAAACAGCATTATTGGACTTTCCTTTGAGAGTCTGCACTTTTAGCCATCACCAAGGCCATTTGGTCAACCTTACACACACTAATGTGACCTCCTATTGAAATGTTAGAGCTGTAACAGCACTACCAAGGGACCAATCATAATTAACACTTAGCACTTCTATCAACAAACTTTTCTTCCCTACCATAGTTGCCTTGGGTCAAAATTCAAGTTAATCCTATTAGAAAGGCCTTTAATTATAGCCTAGAAATAATTGGTTCCAGTGGAAGAAGTCTAATTAGGTTGGAATGTATTCCGTTGTAATGACCCAATGTTAAAAGCTTTTGTTGTGGGTTAGCAGCCAAACGTCACTGTTGGTTACAGTTTTCTGATTGATCCCCAGTCAAATCAGGAGACAGTGTTGAATAATTTTGCATACAAGATGCAGGATAGTTAAAACCACTTTTGAAAGACAGTCCAACTGAGGAAAATCTAGGCAATTTTGTCTAGCTTGTTATGGATATGAATGTCATCCTTAACCCTTATCCTCAAAGGAGAACTGAAGATGTTTGTATAATGCCTAGCGCTTATATTGTCATGGATTATCCCTCTCTGCCATTAAAAATACTCTTTATTCTAGGTATAGATAAACATTTGCATGGTGGTGGACTTTAGTATTATGCATCACCAAGATAGGAATTGGGGATACATAGGATCATTCTTATGTTTAGTTCTCTTTTTTTTAATCTTTGACTTTGGGGGCTGAGAGGTAGGAATGTCTTGCTTCTATGGCTTCTGCCTCTTAGGAAGTGGGGTTTAAGAACATCTTTTAGAATGAACAGTCCAAGGATAAATCACAAATATGCCCCTTCCCAGCATATTTACCAGGATAAAATGAATATCATGGGCATTCTAAAGTGGAAAAATTATGAAATGTTTTTTATTTATTCATTCATCAAAAATTTATGGTCATCAATAATACGGAATTAGGTCTCAATCAATGATACAGGTAAAACCTGGTGGAATTGTGTGTCAGCTATAGGAGAGCGTGATAGGGGGTCTTGGGGAGAGGGAAAGAACATGAAACATGTAACTATGGGAAAATGTTCAAAATAAAAATAAAAAAGGGAAAATATGATTGTATACTGCATATAATCATTGTGTTAGATGCTAAAGGAACTAAAGAGAAGAATAAGCTATGGTTCCTGCCTTCAAAGAGCTTTCGGTCCAGTAAAGAAGATAAGGTGTGAAAATGGTGTGCTAGAGCCAGTTTGTACTGAGAACCATTGTTTCATTTTTAGTGTGAACATTTATACCTTGGAAATGAGCAAATATTATAATCCAGGGCTGGAGTTATCATTTTATTGTTAAGAACATTATGGAGAAAATTTTAATGCAGATTAAATAGAAAAGCATGCTATGCATACATTTTTCTTTTCAGAGAATTGATTGTTAAAATTTATCAGATTATGGCTGTGTATATGCAAGCATACAATACAAAATAAATTACAAATATAATACAAATACAAAGTAGAATACAATATATAAAGTAGAATGTGTAAAGAACACAGGAGAAGTGTGAGGAAAGGATTATAGAGTTTAGAGAAGGGGACTGTCACTTCTGGCTAGGAGCAGCCAGCAGGTAGGAAAGTACATTATAGTGGCCTTTGAGTAGAGTCTTGAAAGATGGGTAGGATATCAACTGAAGGGTATTGTGGGGCAGCATTTTAGGCCAAGAAAATGGTGTGGACAAAGGCATGGACACCAAAACACAAGATGTTTCAGGAAAAGGTGAATAATCTAGTTTGGCATGGGCAGATGAAGAGGGGGAGTGTTACATGAGAATGTTGTGATAGAGGTCGCCTGGGAGAATGTTGGGACCATTAACAGAAATAGAAAGGTCAGGATGAGTAAAGGAGTTAAAGAGGAATAATGAGATGGAATGGGTTTACCCAAAGTGGAAATGTCCAGTAGGGTTGCATATCTAGACTTCAGCATTGGAAATGGATTTGGGAGCCATTTTCATGGAGCTGATAGTTGAAACTTCGGAATCAGGTGAGTTTAGGGAGGGAGATTGCTGAAGACTGAGAATATATATATATA
>NW_025350289.1:0-5672 GCF_016433145.1 Gracilinanus agilis
GAGAGAGAGAGAGAGAGAGAGAGAGAGAGAGATGTAGGGAGGGAGCTGGAGACAGAAAGAAAGAGAAAGGAAGAAAGTGATGGAGGTGGAAAGAGAAGGGGGACAAGGAGGAGGAGGAAGAGATAGAGAGAAGAGAGGGAGGGGGGAAGAGAGAGAGATGTTATCTTGATGATTATTTAATTTGAAGTGACTTCTCTGGTATGAAAGGAGGACCAAAAAATTTTATGCAGTGCATTTTCCAGACTGTAGGAGCAATATATCCCCTAACACCCCACATTGTGGAAGGGATACCTATATGATAAAACAAAAATCATGTTAAATTGTGGTTTTCTAAGTTAATAAACTACCCTCCAGGATCCATTTCTATTTAAATTTGATCCCACTAGTAAGAAGGGAGAAGAGGATCTAGGACGGAATTTTGGTGAATGACACCAATGAAAACCCAGCAAAAGAAACGAAGAAGTCAGGAAAATAGGAAGAGAACAAGAAGAAATCAGTGCCAGGAAAGATTAGAGAGGAAAGAATATCCATGAGATTGTGATCAATACTGTGAAAGACTTCAGAGATCAAGAAGAATGAGAATTTTTTTAAAATACCATTAGATTTAGAAGTTAGGAGCCACTGGTAATTTTAGAAAGAGTCATTTCCATTGAATTGTAAGGACTGAAAGCCAGATTGTATATGATTTAGGATGGAGTGAGAGTTATGGAAGAAGAGACATACATTGTAGATGGCTTTCTCAATTAGTTTTTCCACTAAGATAAGAAGAGTTCTAGAATAATAGCTAACAAGGATGGTTAACTTAAGGTTGGATGGCAGATTTTTTTAAGGTTGAGAAAGGCATGGGAATATTTATAGAAAGCAGGAAAATAGTAGATAAGGCAATAATCAGTATTAGGATCAGGATGAAAAAATGTTAATTGAAGATGGAATCCATCTGATCCACAGGACATGTAAAGGGGGGGTTTGTCTTGTCAAATAGAAGTGTCACATCTTCATGAGAGAAAGAAGTGAAGTATAAAATATATGGAAAAGTAATATATAGATGGATAGAAGGAATGTCAAAGGAGGAAACATTGTTGAATCACAGCAGTAGAGTGAAATTATAGAAAGGACTGTGAGAAGTAAAGAATAGGCCTATTCCTCCTCCTAGTCCAGGGCATAAGAATAAACTTACCCAGAATTGAAGAGGGTAGCAAGGGATGTTGGGTCTTTGTTTGGGGTCAGGTGGGGAAGTGGCAAATTTCCTTGAGCACAATATGGAAGGAGCATGAGAGGAGGCTATCTCTAACAAAAAGAAGTCGATTAAAAACAGAATAAGAGTTCCAGAGGACAATGGAAAGGAAGGACCAACTAGAATAGGAATTTTAGATGATTAGGGATGCAATGAGCAGGAATGAGGGATCAGGAAGTTGTCTCAAGGGAAGAAAGATTTCGTATAGGCAATCTTCAACTCTGAAGGTTTTCAGGGGGAAAAAAAAGACCTTGATAGTCATAGAATGGTCAATTTTCTCACCTCATCCCCCATGAAATTTGTTCTAGGTAACATGATTCTTAGTTATGATTCTAGGCATATGTGTCACATTTGACCTTAGTAGGCGTGTGCCCAACTTCCAGTTTTATCATTTATTTTCCATGAGATCTTCAGCAAATTAATTTACTTTTCTAACTATTTCTTAAGAGATTAAAGTGCTAAGACCCTTTTAGCTCTAAATCTATGCTTTTTAAATAGACAGTATCACAGAATTAGCTGTCCTGGGATTAAGATCCTAACAGACTTTGAAATACCCTTTTTCATAACTGCTGCCAAAGAGATTTATAACCACATGGAATCACTGTGGGATTATACTGCCTGGAGACTGGGGGATGGACAAAATTACTCCTTTAGTCTTATTCCAGTCCTGTGAGTCTATGAAAATTAGGGTAATAAATTAAAATTTTCCATAATTTAATCATTTTCCTTTAAATTACTGTTTCCCCCCATAGACTTTTCAAGTGTGTGTGATGGTACTCCATGCAGTCATACACATGTGCACAAAGAAGGAAGGATAAAAGGATGACAAATGAGGGTACAATTTGTTTGTTTGTTTTTACAATAAGTAGACACATAAGAAATGCCCACATCACTGGGCTCAAAAGCACATTTGGATGAGATTACTCGGAACTGTTTACTTGTGATCATTTTCCAAATTCACAGTCATGCAACGGATGCAGCCAAAAGATTTTAAAAGAATTCAAAATGGAAATTTCAAGTCAATGACTGTTAATGCTTAAAGATCATAGAGTCAAACTTCCCTCCTTAACAGATTAGGAAATCGAGGTCTACTGAGATAAAATTATTTTCCCAGATTCACAGGGCAAGTAGGTGGCAGCGTTGGGATCCCAACATCCTTACTCTTACTAGTGTTCTTTCTATTTTGGCAAGAACGGGCTAATTCACTAAAATTGTGGTATCTATTTTTTTTTATTATGGGTTAAGTGTGGTAAATAGCATTAGTAAATAGCAATCATGCCTAGTGCCCTAAGGAAAACATCTCTCCTCTCTGCCACCAACCCCTACATTGTCACAAAATACAACTGTTGTCATGACAACTTTACTAGTTATCCTTTTTCAGAATTGGGGGGGGGGAGAACAAAGGGAAGAGAAATTTATGAGACTGCTTAACAAGCCCCAGTGGATACTAATATTATTCACAAAAATATTCACCTTTCCAAAGCATCTTCACAGTATACAACCAAAGACCTCTGCATCTTTGAAGTGAGGAGTGCCTGAAGAACAGTGGAGTTGTTGTGTAGGGACCTATTAAAAATGTCTTCTAAAGACTCAGATTCTTCCCTAGGACAACAGGAATGTTGTGGTAGTGGAGACAACACCAAATAAAAAACATTATCCTCAAGATGTTAGTCCTTGTGGAGGGGTCAGAGCCAACCATACCAGGATATGGCCTGGGTCACAGCCCAGAGAACAAGTTTGAAGGGATTGATAGGGAGGCAGTCTACCTTTCTTCTCCCATATCTCTTGGAATAGAGGACTATCTGAAATTCTACCAATGTGAGTCATTTAGTCCAGAGGTGTTAAACTCAGGACTTCTGGATTGCATGCAGCCTACAAAACTTTTAATAAATTTTTAAATAATTTTTAATAAAATAAATAAAAATAATATAGCATAGACAATGTTAATATGTGGTTTTCTAACTCAATATGCAGCCAGTGTGGATTTTGTTTCTATTTGAGCATGACATCACTGATTTGGGCACCTAGGTGGTACAGAAAGATTTATCCTAAGTTCACATCTGGCCTCATTTGCTTACTAGCTTTAAGACCCTGGGCAAATCATTTAACCCTATTTGCTTTTATTTCCTCATCTATAAAATCAACTGGAGAAGGAAATGGCAAACCACTCCAGTATCTGCAGAGAAAACTTCAGATGGGGTCATGAAAAGCTGGACACAACTGAACAGCAACAAAATCACTGATTTTATCTAATAAGCCTCCTTTTTAAAACTTCAAATATCTCAATCCATTGAGCCACCCAGCTGCCCCCAGAGCACCTTTTAGATTTAGAGCAAAGAAATCATATGTGAAAGAATGGAGGGGAATGGACATTAGGACAAGAAGAAAAAGGGCTTCAGGAGGCAGGAGAGGCATAGAAAGAGAAGTGAATTTGTAAGAGACTACCTTCATCAGCTTTAAAATTCTGCTTTATAACCAGCTCTAAATATTACACCCATGAAAAATGTAGGTTATGCTTCTATAGGATGTGGGAAATTCTGAAGGATATATGAGGAAAGAGACAATCTGTATAGTGATCATATCAAGGACAAGCCTTGGAGTCAGAAAGATCTCAAGTTCTGCAACTGATATATATTGACTATGTGACTTTGGGTAAGTCACTTGATTTTACTCCAAGAAAGACTTTAACTTACAGAGGGGTTTCTGATCTTCATTAGGTGAAGGGAGTTCTGCCCCATTAAGTTCATGGATCTTGGTCTTGGTGGCACCACTAGGGGGGCTGAGGCTTGCGGATCTTACCCTTAAGAATTCTGAATTGTAATGAATTATGCTTGACTGGGTGTCTAAGTGATGAGCCCATTTAATAAGGGGCCTAAAGAGGAGCAAAATGACCCAGACAGGGAAGAAAGCTGGTCAAAGCTCCTGAGCCAATTGGTAAAGTAGCCTCTGTGCTTCTAGTGTGGGTGAGATGAGAAGATCCAATATTTTTTCTTTCTTTTTTTATTTTTAAAGATCCCTCTCTTCTCCCACTCTCTGCCCAACCCTGAGAAAGAGTATATCTTAGTCAAGGTTTAGTTTTCATGACATTGTTCAAAGTATATTATCCTCTACTGTCCAACTTGCCATAGACAAGGAACGAAGGAGGATGCATTTCCATTAAGAGAAGAGAAAATTCCATACTCTGGAAGTGAATGAGAACAGAGCAGTGAAATGAAAGAGCCATTCTTTTCTTGCCTCCGTCATGTTCTCCTCTTCCTCCCGAGTTATCTGCTCCCTTAATGGAACACTTCCTCATGGATCTTCAATATTACAAGTTGGATCAGTTTCATGCTGAAGTTCTATTCCTTTTCCAAATGCATTGCCTCCTCAACAAAGACTTCAGAGGTGATAGGTAACTAATTGGAGAAATGTTGTCTCTGTTTCCCACATTGGCTGCCAACTCTCTCCTGGTGTTCTGCCACATCAACAACTGGGCATGGTGCCACCACTCCACATACTTTCAGGATTTTTTCTTCAGTTTGCAGCTGCCACATACATTCTTCTTCTTGGTGCTTCTGCCTTTCCTTAGGGCCCAGGCTCTTGGGTGTTCTAAGACATGCCCCTCAGGTTCGACAGTAAGTGATACTTAGATGGCAGGACCAGGACATTCAGATCAAAAGGAATTGCTTCAAGGGGACTGGTACAATAATAACTCAGTCAACCAATCAAAGGGCAAGAATTCAACACTGACTCTATGTGAGACTTTGCTAGACACTGGTAATGTAGAGACAACAAATGAAATAATCCCTGCTCCCAAGGATAACCACAAAGAAAAAAAATCTGTAAATAGAACATTTATTTTTTGAAACCAACTCTCCTTATCTCACAAAGGATGGAATTGCAGTATCTAATGATGATTATCACAGGAGCTTTTTTTTTCTAAATAATTTTTATTTTATAGAAAAATTAACATGGTTACATGATTCATGCTCTTACTTTCCCCTTCACCCCCCGACCTCCTCTCCCCCCATAGCCAATGTGCATTTCCACTGTTTTTAACATGTGTCATCAATCAAGACCTATTTCCAAATTGTTGATAGTTGCATTGGTGTGGTAGTTTGGGGTCTACATCCCCAACTATGTCCACCTCAACCCATGAGTTCAAGCAGTTGTTTTTCTTCTGTGTTTCCACTTCTGTAGTTCTTCCTCTGAATGTGGGTAACTTTCTTTTCCATAAATCCCTCAGAATTGTCCTGGGTCATTGCATTGCTGCTAGTACAGAAGTCTATTACATTTGATTTTACCTCAGTGTTTCAGTCTCTGTGTACAATGTTCTCCTGGCTCTGCTCCTTTCACTCTGCATCAATTCCTGGAGGTCTTTCCAGTTCACATGGAATTCCTCCAGTTTATTATTCCTTTGAGCACAATAGTATTCCATCACCAGCATATACCACAATTT
>NW_025350290.1:0-2112 GCF_016433145.1 Gracilinanus agilis
GGGAGAGACAGAGAGAGAGAGGGAGAGAGGGGGGTGGAGACAGAGGTAGGGAGAGAGAGAGAGGAAGGGGTAGACAGAGGGAGGAAGAGAGAGAGAGAGAAAGGGGAGAAGGGAGAGAGAGGGAGGGAGAAAGACAGAGAGACAGACAGACAGAGAGACAGAGAGACAGTCCTTCCTGTTCTTCTTTATGGAAAGGCCTAGAGTTTTCTATAGAGAATTAGATTGTCTCTCAGGTAGGCAAGAGGGAAGGGTAGAGCCAAGTTCTCCTCATCTTGGGGCAATAAATACAAAGTGTCAGAGTGTCAGAGGTGCATTTTGGAGGTGTGGGAGCAAGCTCAGCTGCTTAGCCCCTCTATGTGGAGCAAGTGGGGCAAGGTGGGGCAAGTCTCTCCCCACCTCTGGTCTTTAGCTTCCTCCAGTGCAAAAGGAAAGTTAGGTTAGATGTTCCCTGAAGCCTCTACATTTCCAAATCTGGAGTTTACTATCATGCTCATTAGCCAAGTGATATTTATGCTGCAGTGAAAAGCGGAGTATGTCCAATTGATAAAGTCCGTTGCCTAAAGTGGAATTTGAACCATTGCCGTGAGGACTATGAGTGCAAAGGAAATTTAAAATGTTGCCAATACAACTGTGGATTTACATGCTTGGATCCCCATACAGGTAATTCTTGGGAAGAGAGGTAAGAAAAGGGAATATTTGGGTATGTGGGCGGGGGGGGCAGGTAGGAAAGGTGCTATACCAGGAGAATTCGAAAACGACTCAAGGAATCCTAGAAGGGCCCACCTACCTTCAAACATTCCCTTTCTTGGTTGCCACTTGGTCTGAAACTCCACTGCTTGAAAATTGTTGTTCTCTGTTAAAAATGAAAATCCCACTCAGGGAGGAAAGCATAAAAATCTCACCATCTTCTGGCATTCACACCTTAGTACGAATTTGTGTCATATCTAGCTAGGAAATGGAATTTTTATGGATAGGGGAATGCTAATCCCCGGGATTACCTGGAAGAAAGAGGATAAGCAAAGATCTATAGGTTCTTTCCTTGGGAAAGGTGGAGAATATGCCATCTGATTCAGACCTACTAGGGTGAGAGGAGTTTCCTCCTTACCAGGAGTGTGCTGGTAAATATTTAACAATGGGGTCTCTGGGAGAAAGGGGAAATGTATTACCCCCATACACTTTTCAGTGTAATCTGCATTATCAAGATGTCTTCCACTGCTTTTTAATCAATCAACAAAATAATAAATTTGGCTCATAGTTTGCTGATTTCCGACATGTAAATACTCACACTGAAAATTAACTCACTCCTCCTCCCAGTCCCAGGCAAGGACTAGATTCTGGGACTTGAATCTGAGATTAGATGCAGTCTTCAATCTTTCAATCCATCAGCACATATTAAGTGTCTACAATATGATGGGATGGAAATCAGATTGGACTGCGAATCAAAGGCCTTAAGCAGGAATTCTGCCCTTGTTCTTTATTAGCTGTGAAAAGGGCAACTAGGTGGCACCATAGTGCCCAGAGCACTGGGCTTGGAATCAGGAAGACTCATCTTCCAGAATTCAAACCTGACCTCAGATCCTTCGTAGCTTCATGCCCCTGGACGAGTCATTTAACACTGTTTGTCTCTGTTTCCTTATCTGTAAAATGAGCTAAAAAAAAAAAAAAGGAAATAGCAAACCAGTCCAGTATCTTTGCCAAGAAAACCCCAAATGGGGTCACAAAGAGTCAGACATGACTGAAAAACTTTGGTCAAATTAGTTAATAGTCTCTCTAGGCTCCAATTCCTTATCTGTAAAATGAAGTGGTCAGACCAGAGGGACTCTGAGGTCCCTTCAAGTGCTGAATCTGTGCACCTATGATCCTACTCATCTATGTACCAGCATCATAATGGACCCTAAGAATACAAGGACCAAAAAAATGAAAGAATCTTTGCTCTCAAGGGATATGCATTATATTACATACGTATACATACTATATACACATATAATAATATACAGAATAAATATCTGAAGAATAAATGAAGTTAAACACCAGTAGGTGATACAGTGGATAGAGTATCGGGTCTGGAATTAAGAACCTGAGTTCAAATTCAGCCCTACATTCTTTTTTTTA
>NW_025350291.1:0-3999 GCF_016433145.1 Gracilinanus agilis
CTCTCTTTCTTCCTCTTCCTCTTCCCCTTCCTCTTCCCTTTCCCCTTCCCTTCTCCTCCTCCTCCTTCTTCCTCTTCCTCTTCTTCTTTCTCCTCTTCCTCTTCTCCTCCTCCTTCTTCCTCTTTTCTCCTTCCTCCTCCTCCTCCTTTTTTTCTTACTTTCCATTGAGGAAAATCTCAAATAGCACAGATTCTTCTTTGCACTGTGTGATCTTGCATTTATTCCTTGGGACACCGAGAGTTTAAGTTACTTCCCCATTGTCATAGAGCTAGATTGCCTCAGGGGTCAGTGATGGGACTCCCATCTAGGTTTTCCTAGTCCAAGGCCAGCTCTATATCCCTTGCACCATATTGTCTCCCTAAACTTTGTTTCTTTTGTCATAAAAATGTTATTTCACATTTCTTGGGTCAAAGGCTTGTTTTGAATATTTAGTGTATTTTTTGAGGTTTGTCCAATTCAAGGATGGGGAATTTTTTCAAGTGAGTGCTTTGTGATTGGAAAATATATCAATTATAAAAAACAATTGAATTTAAGATGGTTAATTATTTTGGTAGAGAGAGCTAGATGGTGCAACTGATAGAGCACTGGGCTGGGAATCAAGAAGATTCCCACAAACTCATGTTCCTGAGTTTGAATTTGGCCTTAGACACTCACTAGCTGTGTGATTCTGGGCAAATCACTTAACATGTTTGCTTCAATTTCCTCATATATAAAATGTCCTAGAGAAGGAAATGACAAACTCTTCCAGTATCTTTGCCAAGAAGCCCCCAAAGAATTGGAAATTACTGAAATGACTAAACAACACATTAACATTTTTTTTTGGACAAAGAGAAGTACAGTAAAATATTTTACTTACCTGGTTTTAAAATGAAGATCATGGATTATCAACTTCTATTTGTAAACAGAGCATTGGGAGAAGGGGATGCTTAAAAGAGGCATTATAGCTTTTTTTTTTTTTTTCCTGGTTTGGGGACTGAACCTGTGATTTCATTGGTATAAGAAAGTTGAAATGAGGAAACTCACTCTACCAATACAGGTCATCACCTCCCCTGCAACTTAGAGTCTCAGAGAGTTTTCTGTGGCTTTAGTATATTAAGTGACTTGCTCAGGGTCACACAGACAGTGTGTATCAGAATTAGGACTTGAACACAGGTCTTTCTGACTCCAAGACTGCCACTCCAGTTGCTGTGTCTGCCTTATGACATTTGAAAGATTGCTGTATGGAAGAAGGCTTAGATTTGTTCTGTTTGCTGCCAAGGGCAAAAGCAGGAGTAGTAAACTCAAAGTTACAAAAAGTCAAAAGCTTTCTAAGTGGAAGAGCTTGTACAAAAGGGGTCTGAGCTGCCCAGAGAGACAAGGAAGCCTTTCCCTGAAGGTTTTCAGTCAGAGGTTGGATGACCATTTTTCGTTCGCCCTGCAGTAGGGATTCCTTTCAGGTATGATTGGACTATACTGCCAAGGATCTTTCTTTTTTTAAAATAAAAATAATTCAATTATTTATATATTTTTTCAGTTATATGTAGAAATAAAAATTTCTTTTAAACCCTTACTGTGTCTTAGCATCAATACTGTGCTCCAAGGCAGAAGAGTGATAACGGTTAGGCATTGGGGGTTAAGTGACTTGTCTAGGGTCACAGAGGTAGGAAGGATCTGAGGCCAGATTTGAACTCAGGACCTCCTATCTCTAGACCTGATTCTTGGTTCACTGAACACCTAGTTGTCCCCCAGAAGTATTTTTTGACAATTGTCTTTTGACATTTTAGGATTCAGATTTTCTCTTTCCTTCCCTTTCTTTCCCTTCCCTTCCCTCCTTCAAGGTGAGTAGTCTGATATAGGTTATACCAGTGATTTCATGCAATGTACATCTCTATCCATGGTGCCATGTTGTGATAGAAGACATATCATGCATACAATAAAAAAAACTCACAAAGGAAATAAAGTAGAAGATGGCATGCTTGGATCTTCAGACACCAACAGTTCCTTCTTTGGCTGTGGATAGCATTTTTCATCATGTGTCCCTCGTGGCTATCTTGGGAACTTGCTCTGCTCCTATTGGCTTAGTCATCCACAAGTGATCACTGTGTAATATTTCTGTTATTGCATGTGTCATTCTCCTGGTTCTGCTCACTTCACTTTGCATCAGTTCATATATGCCTTTCCAAGTTTTTCTGAACTCATCCTGTTCATCATTTCTTATGGCCCAATAGTATTCTAAGACTCTTCTAACTAAAATTCTGTGAAAAAAAGAAAAAAATGTTCATCTTGGGTCAGAAAAGAGGGGATATTGAGGAAGAGTGAGAAGAGTTCAAAGGGGGAAAGAAATATGGAAAGGAGAAGCCACTGGGAGAACAGCTGTTGGGAGAAAAAGAAAGACACAAGAGACAGAGGAAGCTGGAGATCACCTTCCCTAGTGCCTGGCACAGTGCTCTGAATATAGTAGGCTCTTACTGAATTGAGCTCAGGGCATGATAAGTCCTTATGTATGATTGCTCCTAATGCAACAAGGAGAAAGGGGAAGGGGCTATGCATTTATAACTCCTACCATGTACCAGCCACCGCAATAAAAAGTATTTTCTTGTTTGAGCCTCATAGTAACCCTGCAAGGTGGGTTTATCATTATCCCCACTTTACAGCTATGGAAACTGAGGCAAACAGAAGTTAAATGACACAGCCGGTGAGTGTATGAGGCCAGATTTGAACTCAGGTCTTCTTGACTCCAGGTTCAACACTTTCCCTTCTGCACTACCAGCTGAATCAAATATCTGAATATTTCACATACATGGGCAATTTTTAATACTTTTTGATTGAATACCAGTTCATATTTAGAATTTTTTTTTGCCATTAATGAAGGTATGGAGGTAGCCCAGGTATGGACTCATGATTCCAGCTACTAGAGAGTTTGAGAATGGAAGCTGAGCTTGGGAATTTTGAACTGCAGTGAGCAAGGCTGGCATCCCATTCTTGGTCTGGCACCAATAGGATTAGCTCCAGAGAGTGGAGTTAGGGGGCCCACCATATTGTTGAAGGAGTGGCAAAATCAGCCCAGCTTGGAAATGGAGCAAATCGAAGCTCCCATGCCATTCCATAGTGGGTCAAGCCTGTGAATCTTCCCCTCGTTTCTAATCTGGAAGAGATTCAGTCTTTAAAAAAAAGGTCAAGGAAATTTGTCATTGATCCTATTCCTTATAAATTTCTTTTTGTCTTTGCAGATGTTTATTCCTTCCAAGAAGAGGAGTCTGTTCTAGACCCACATTTAGCCAAGCATTTAGCACATTTTGGAATAGACATGCTTCAGATGCATTCGGTGAGAATGCCATCCTTTGTTTACAACTTCTAGTATTGAGGGTGGGAAGCTGTTAGCAGCAAAGTTACGGTGCCTAATTTAAATATTCTTTTCATTACGATTAGATATGAAATTTTAATGATTTTGTTTTCAAATCCAATTATGTGAGGTCAATTGATCCATCGATCCATGTGTATTTTATTAAGTGCCTAGTATGGACTAGGCACTGGGGACACAGGTATAAAGAACAAAAAGAACCCCTGCCTTCTAATCAGAGACGCAACAAGAACCTCTATAAATATTTATCAAATCACATAAAAAGAATAAATTTAGGGAAAATGGGATTTAGGAGAGGAAGCTAACTATTGAAGTAGAGGAAGGGGCCAAGAAAGGTTTAATGCTGAAGATGGTGCTTAAACCTGGATTGTGAAAGAAGAGAAGGACTCTGAGGTGCAGTTGAAGAGGAAGTGTTGTGCAGGCATGGTGACTGGAATCTAATTTTTCATTGGATTTAAAGATGAATTTTTTTTGGGTAACATGAATGAGAAATCAGTATTGAATTTTGGAGATGGCTATTTTTTTTATGGTAGGATCAACACATAAAACTTCTGATAACCTCACTCCCAGAACAGTTAAATGAGAAAGTGACCTTTGAAATTGTCAGCTACAACCAGCCTTCCTCCCTCCTTCCCTCCCTCCCTCCTTCCTTCCTTCCC
>NW_025350292.1:0-2297 GCF_016433145.1 Gracilinanus agilis
AGAGAGAGAGAGAGAGAGAGAGAGAGAGAGAGGAAGATGAAGAGATAGAGAAAAAGAGGAGGAGGAAGAAGAGAAGAAGAGATGGAGAGGGAGGAGGAAAGTCAAGAGATGATGCAGCTATAGCCCCCCAGAGAAAACTCCAAGACAAGCTGCTGCCCTTTTCCAAGCTACTGTCTCTACTAGTCTCTCCCTCCCAGGCCTCCCCCACCTTATCCCAGAAAGGTCCTGGCTGCTTCCCAACACAAGACTGCTCTTCACCCGTCCCAAGAGTCACTGAGGCAGGGTTAGCTCCCCAAAGGCTGAAACCAGTTGGCAAACCAGGCAGAACTCGGGGGGTGGGGGTCCCCTGTCCCCTCAGGTTGAACTGCAAGCAGCTTTCTCCTATGGAAAGAGGCTCGGTGTCTCACCCAGAACCAGGATGAGCTGTCTGACATTCCTGGATAATAGAGCAGAATCTCGCCAACGGACACTCGTATCCAAAGGTCTAGCATCTGTCATGCGCTTTGCAAAGTGTTAAGCGTTATATAAACCCAAGTAACCACAATCTTCAAAGTGCCTTGGAAAGCCCCATGACCACTACAGCCCTCCTGGTTGAATCCATTCCCCAAACTAGCAACAATAAAGCTAAACCACACTGACACAGCACTCAAGGTTTGCAAATCGCACGCAGCCCCGGCCTCCCTGGAAGACCCCTCGGGGTAGCTACTGTGAGCATCACTGTCCCCATTTTGTTCACCTGGCCACAGACACAGAGCTAGCTCAGGAGGCAGGATTTGAACCCAGGTCCTGGGCCCCCAGATTTCCTGCTCTTTCCTTATGGGTTCCTAATTTGCCTTTAAGATTTACTTTCCAGGTCCTTTCCTGGGCTGTTTGCTCAGTGCCTACGGAGGGTTTTTGTTTCTCCCAAAGGGAATGGAAGCCTTGGTTATTATGGTAGATTGTTATCATCAGCCTTAACTTCCCAACATGGAAGCAATGTTCCCTTCCCGGGCCACTCTGTCCCGCTTGTTGGACATTCAAGGAAGCACTGAGCCACAGAATTGGGTTGGGAATGAGAATTCCTGGGTTCTCTTCCCAGTGCTAACTCACACCACGTTACTGCCCCAACCAGAAAGAAATCAGCGTTCCTGCCGGCTCAGCACAGTAGGGCTGGGGGAGTCCTACCTAGACTGGCTCATCTGCACCTTCTCTCAGCCTCCATTTCCCCTCTCCCCACCTGTGAAATGGGGAGAATAATTTGCATGCAAATGAGCGAGGGAAACAGAGGTCACTGGTGAATGAGGGGCAGGATGCACGATTTCCTTGGTCTGGAAACTTCCAGGTGAGGGAACTCCATTCACCAATGCGGGTCAAAGCCCCCTGGAGCCACGTGAGGTGTGGGAAGTTGCCTGAATGGGTCCCAAGTGGAACTTGAACCCAGGTTTCCTTATCTTCCATCTTAGAATGGATACTAAGTATTGGTTCTAAGACAGAAGAGCAATAAGGGTGAAGCTATGACTTATCCAGGGTCACACAGCTGGGGAGTGTCTGAGGCCACATCTAAATCCAAGTCCTCCCAATTCCAGGCCTGATGCTCCACGGAGCCATCTGGCTACCCCCAGCTTTCCTACCTTAAAGAATGCTCTCTCCCCACCAACTCCAAGTTACCTCTCAACAGGAAGAAGATCAAATTACTCCAAATAATGGAGCCATTTTTATCCAGCTCCACTCCTCTGGAGAGTTGAGAAAATGCATTTCCCCACCCTCTATGTAGAGACAATAATACTAATAGTAACAGCTGGCATTTATGTAGCACCTACTATGTGCTAGGCCCTGTGCTAAGGGCTTTACAAATATTAATTCTATTGATCCTCACAATCACCCTGAGAAGAAGGTGCTGGTATTCCTCTCATTTTACAGATAAGGAAAACAGAGGTGGAATGACTTGCCCAGGGTCACACAGCTAGGAAGAATCTGAAGCTAGACAATGAACTTGGGTCTTCCTGGCCCTATAAGTTCCTTACAATGATGATATCACATCAGACTTAAAAAATAAGTAAGACAGAGGAGAAGGGGGAAGCATCTGAGGGCCACAGGTCTCTACCTAGAAGGGTTCTCTATAAGAGGCCAGCTAGTGAGGGCAGCACTCTGATTTTATAGGTGAGGAAACTGAGGCCAAAAAGCAAAAGGAACTTGTTCAAAGCCTCAAAGATTGGTAAGGAGCTGATCTAAGATTTGAAACCTGATTTTTGGCCTCTAAACTCCACTGCACCATACTGGAAAGTAATGAGATGAAGGGAGAGGGACAGAAAGAAGGC
>NW_025350293.1:0-3300 GCF_016433145.1 Gracilinanus agilis
AATAGTAGAGGACACCAAGAGAATCTTGAATGAATAAGAAAAATAGGTTATTCTATTACACACAAAGAGGGCATGGGAAGGGGAAGGGATGAATACTATTATAAGAAGGAGAGGAAGAGAGCATTAAGAGGTAATATTTAAACCTTACTCTCAGTGTAATTAACCCTCAGAAGGAAGAGTAGCTATATCCATTGGGATATAAAACTCTATCTAACCCTACTGAGAAATTCAGAAGGGATAAACCAAAGGGAGCAGGGGAGTGGGGAGGTCAAAAAATGGAGGGAAGAAGAAGGGGGAGGGAATTCATTAGGCCTTAAAAATAAAAAGAGGGGAATAATAAGGGAAAGGGTAGAAAGGGAAGTAAATCAAGGGAGGGGACAAGGGTTACTGGCTTAAAGCAAACCACTGTTTTAAAAGGAAATAGTGTAAGAAGAAGGGGTAGAACTAGGAGAGGATACCAAAATGTTGGCAAATACACAACTGATAACTATAACTCTGAATGTGAATAGGATGAACTAGCCCATAAAATGGAAGCAAATAGCAGAGTGGATTAGAAACCAAAATCCTACCATATGTTGTCTACAAGAAACACATATGAGGCGGGTGGACATATACAAGTTTAAGGTAAAGGGCTTGAGCAAAGTCTTTTGGGCTTCAAATGAGAAAAAGAAGGCAGGAGTGGTGATCATGATTTCTGACAAATCCAAAGTAAAAATAGATATGATTAAAAGAGACAGGGAAGGTCATTACATCCTGATAAAAAGCAGTATAGGCAATGAGGAAATAACAGCCCTCAATATGCATGCACCAAATGGCATAGCATCCAAATCCATAAAGGAGAAACTGGCAGATCTCAAGAAGGAAATAGATAGTAAAACCATATTAGTGGGAGATCTAAATATTCCTCTTTCAGATCTAGATAAATCAAACCAAAAAATAAATAAGAAAGATGTAAGAGAGGTGAATGAAGTCCTAGAAAAATTCGACTTAATAGATACGTGGAGAAAAATAGATACAAAAAGGAATACACCTTCTTTTCAGCTGCAAGTGGTACATTCACAAATATTGTCCATGTAATAAGGCATAGAAACATTGCAAACAAATACAAAAGAGCAGAAATAATAAATGTAACCTTTTCAGATCATAATGCAATAAAATAATAATTAGTAAGGGCACCTGGACAGGCAAATCAAAAACTAATTGGAAATTAAATAATATGATTCTACAAAACCAGCTAGTCAAAGAAGAAATCATAGAAACAATCAACAATTTCATTGAAGAGAATGACAATAAAGAGACAACCTACCAAACTCTGTGGGATGCAGCCAAGGCAGTACTCAGGGAGAAATTTATATCCTTGAGTGCATATATTAACAAATTAGGGAGGGTAGAGAATAATGAATTGGGCATGCAACTTAAAAAACTAGAAAGCAAGCAAATTGAAAATCCCCAGATGAAAACTATATTAGAAATACTAAAAATCAAGGGAGAAATTAATAAAATCAAAAGTAAAAGAACTATTGAATTAATAAATAAGATTGGAAGCTAGTATTTTGAAAAAACAGATAAAATAGACACAGTACTATTCAATCTAATTAAAAACGGAAGGAAGAAATCCAAATTCACAGTATCAAAGATTAAAAGGGAGACCTCACCTCTAATGAAGGGGAAATTAAGGCAATCATTAAAAATTATTTTGCACAATTATATGACAATAAATATAGCAATCTAGGAGATATAATCAATATTTACAAAAATATAAATTGCCTAGATTAACAGCAGAAGAAATAGAATACCTAAATAATCCCATATCAGAAAAAGAAATTGAACAAGCCATCAAAGAACTCCCTAAGAAAAAATCACCAGGGCTTGATGGATTCATAAGTGAATTCTATCAGACATTCAAAGAGTAACTAATCCCAATACTATACAAATTATTTGATATAATAAGCAAAGAAGGAGTCTTATCAAACTCCTTTCATGACACAAATATGGTACTGATTCCAAAGCCAGGGAGATCAAAAACAGAGAAAGAAAACTACAGACCAATCTCCCTAATGAACATAGATGCAAAAATCTTAAATAGGATACTAGCAAAGAGACTCCAGCAAGTGATCAAGAGGATCATCCACCATGATCAGGTGGGCTTTATAATAGGAACGTAAGGGTGGTTCAACGTTAGGAAAACCATCCACATAATTGACCATATCAACAATCTAACAATAAAAATCACATGATTATCTCAGTAAATGCTGAAAAATGCTTTGACAAAATAAATACAGCACCCATTCCTATTGAAAACCCTGGAAAGTTCAGGAATAGAAGGACCTTTCCTAAAAATAATAAACAGTATATACCTAAAACCAACAACAAGCATCATATGCAATGGAGATAAATTAGAAGCCTTTCCAATAAGATCAGGAGTGAAACAAGGATGCCCATTATCACCTCTATTATTTAACATAGTACTAGAAACACTAGCAGTAACAATTAGAGAAGAAAAGAAATTGAAGGTATCAAAATAGGCAATGAAGAGCCTAAGCTATCACTCTTTGCAGATGATATGATGGTCTACTTAAAAAATCCTAGAGAATCAACTAAGAAACTTGTTGAAATAATCAACAACTTTAGCAAAGTTGCAGGATACAAAATAAAGGCACATAAATCATCAGCATTTCTATATATTTCCAACACATTAGAGCAGCAAGAGGTAGAAAGAGAAACACCATTTAAAGTCACCCTAGACAATATAAAATACTTAGGAATCTGTCTACCAAAAAAAAAATAAATAACACCGCAGGAATTATATGAACACAACTACAAAACACTTTTCAAACAATTAAATCTAGATCTAAATAATTGGAAAAACATTGAGTGCTCATGGTTAGGATGAGCTAACATAATAAAAATGACCATTCTACCCAAATTAATTTACCTATTTAGTGCCATACCTATCAAACTACGAAAAAACTTTTTTACTGAATTAGAAAAAAAAAAAAACTATAACAAGGTTCCTTTGGAAGAGCAAAAGATCAAGAATATCAAGGGAAATAATGAAAAAAATGTGAAGGAAGGTGGCCTAGCAACACCAGATTTTAAACTATAATATAAAGGAGCGGTCATCAAAATGGTATGGTACTGGCTAAGAGACAGAAGGGGAGGATCAGTGGAATAGACTTGGAGTAAGTGACATCAGCAAGACAGTGTATGATAAACCCAAAGAGCCCAACGTTTGGGACAAAAATCCACTATTTGACAAAAACTGCTGGGAAATTTGGAAAACAATATGGGAGAGATTAG
>NW_025350294.1:0-7897 GCF_016433145.1 Gracilinanus agilis
ATAATATAATATAATAATAAGCACTTACTATGTGCTGGGCGCTATTCTAAGCACCAGGGATTAGAAAGGGGCCAAAGCTAGTCTCTGCCCCCCAGGGGGCTTCTAGTCAATCTAATGGGTTTTAGTGCATGTGTTGGCATGTGACCAGGCTTGCCCTTGTCTAGGAAGCTCCCCACGTGGTTGGTTTCACTGAGGAAGTTGCTGATGCTAATGTCACTCTGCCTTTATCATCGATGGATCGGAGCCCCTCAAAAATCCATGAAGAAAGAGCCAGCTGGCTTTGGATCCTTGGGCCTGAAGGCTGAATACCCAGGGAAGGGATAATAGAACAAGAGCCCTGGCCCCGGCCACCTCTCAGAGTCTTCCTTTTCTCACGGATATAATGGAGCTAAAGGTCCCTGTCCTACCCGCCTCATAGGGTTTCACAGAGGCTCCAACAAGATTTTGCTGCTGTCGGTCAGTTGTCTTGGTCATGCCCAGAACTCCTTTGGCCCCCATTTGGGTTTTCTGTGTAAAGCTAGTACAGTGGTTTGCCATTTCCTTCTCTAGCTCATTTTTTCAGATGAGGAAACTGAGACAAACAGGGGGCAGTGACTTAACCAGGATCACATGGCGAATAAGTGTCTGAGGTCACATCTGAACTCGAGCCCTCCTGCCTCCAGGCCTGGTACTCTCTCCACTGGCCACAGAATAGAATGTATTTTGAAAGAATTTGAAAGAACTCCAAAGTACTGGATGAATGCAAAGTATCGCTGTCATCGCCATTATCAACATCATAATCATCATTAGCTAGCATCTTGCTGGGGATTGTTTTCCAATTAGGACTTCTTGTCCAGAGAACAAGCCCAGCATGTTTTCTATTAGACCAGAAAGTCTTCTTCTAGAATGACAACTTGTAAATCACTTCGCATTCTCTTTGAGAAGATGAATCATCAAAATGATTTCCCCCCTCATTAAATAGACACTAATGATATCGAATCAGAGAGGCTTTGTGTTTGAAGACAGGGATGTCAAAGGCCAGTGAAAAAAGAGAGGCTGTAAAACTGATGGCTCCTTCCCTGGCCCAGTGATGTGGGCACTCTCTCTGGCAGTGAAGATCTCCATCCATCCATCCATCCATCCATGCCTTCATCCGACGCAATTCCTGTCCATCCTTGACCTCCCAGAAATCCCCCCTGGGAGGCTCAACCCACCATGCCGAAGGCCTTTCCAGGGTCTTTGAACATTCCCTGACTGCCACCGGATGGAACTGTTGCCTTTCTTCGTTTCTACATTCCCCACCGGCTTTCCTTTCCAATCCCAACTCAATCCCTTCTCCCGCTTCCCATCCCGGGTCATTATATCCATTTTATTTCTGACAGTCCCCGAACCGTCGCTGCTGACTTGTGGTAGCCTACTTGCCCTGCCGTGCTGTCCCCAAATGGCCATTTTATGTCTTCCGGGATTGCGGTCCCGCGTGGCTCGTGGCCTCGGAGCATCACAGGGCGAATGTTGGTGGCCAAATGTAAGCGCCAGCCAGCGCTGGCGTCAGGTTGTTCAATCACAAACTTGAACAAATGAATGGATTCCATTTTTATACCGAAAGAATCTCACGTGAAACATCTTTTTGAAAAGCCAAAACAACAGAAAGCTCGTTTGGGGTACAATCTGTGGTAGAAAGCGCGCGTTCTTTCCATCATTCATAAGGCAAAGAGGAGGGGGACGGTTAGGAAGGCGTCCCAAATGTTCGCAGGGTGCCTTCAGGTACACGTTGTGTTTAGAGGCGTCGCTTCCTGCACCGCAGACCCAAATCCCCATAAGAAACAATTTCAACTCAAAGTGTACCCAAGGCAGACTAGAATCTGATTGGCTCTTTGGCATCGGCCATCCAGAAGTATGGAAGAGATGATTACAGAGTCCAAGCGTCCTCGACGCATAAATACGGCTTTCTAGACGGCTCGGGCACCCTGAGATTTCTCCAATCAGCTTTGGGATTTCTGGTCGGGAACCTAAATGCTTAAACTCTGAGCAATGGCTTGAGGGAAGAAGATTCCCCTCCCAGCCCCAGCCCCATCTCTTGGTGAGCTCGTCTTTACGGTTCTTTGCCCATCTGGAAGTTCTCGAAGGGCCGGACGTTGCCAGACCCCAGGACTCTTTTGCCGCTTTCTCTTGCCATTTTTGACCCGATCTCGCCCCGCACAAGCGGACCGCGCGATGCCGGGCCATTTGAGATGATCTTCAGAGCTGAGGATGGAACACATTTCAGAATGAGCCCCTGTAGCCTATGCTTCCATCTCAAATGAAAAAAAGGCACTTTAATATGAATGTGCTTGGCCTCCCAAGAGCACTGCCAGGCAGATCGCAGGAGCTTAAGGAGCGCTTGTGAATGAAGGAAGTGGAGCCTTAGGAGAACGGGCTACTCAAAGATGGACCGCTCGGGGCAGGGCCAGAACTAGGAACTTTTGCACCTGAGGCCACGGTCAGGGCGGCTCCGCTGGGGGTGAATGTCCTGGGACTCCCACCGGCTTTCCCAGATGCTGGAGTAGAAGTAGAAAGAGCCCCGAGAAGGGCCTGGGTGGGGGCGCTAGGCATGGGAGGATGTGGCCCCCCCACAGTAGGGTTGGCAGCCCTTATCCGCCCTCGCAGGGGCAAAGTTCCAATGGCCTTGTCCCCTTGAAGGCTCTGCTCTGCTTGGTGGAATCCCAGCAGGGTGGAAGCAGATCTTGGTCTGGAGGCCAGCGTTGAACAAAAGACACTAAGAGAAGACTGTACGTTGCAGAGATAGATGGAGCCCTTGCACGTTCCAGTTCCGTGCATGGCTCTTCCTGTTCTTAAAGCTGGTTTGGGCCTGGCCTGGAACGTAGCTGGAGGAGACTCCCAGATAGGCTGCGAGCTCTATGAACCTCAAAATCCAGCGCTTCCCTTTGCTGCTTCCAAGGCCCTCATTCCTGCTGGATCTCAAGCACGTGTGGATCTGGGGGGCAGTCAGTGTTCATTTTGAGCCAATCTTCAACCCCCCCATCCCACGGTGACTCCCCCCCCCACTCTGGCCTGCTTGCTGAGCCTTGCACATGGCTTTCCTTCTCCTACTTCTGAACAACACAGAGGCTCAGACAACATCCCTTCTGCCTGGGGATTCCTTCCTGGGTCCATCCAAGGGAAGTAGTACCTGTTCAAAGGTGGGAGAAAGAAGGCATGGCTGGCTAGCAGGCCAGAATGCCTAAGATCCTGTGACTGGAATTCCCTCTCTCTCCCAGAACCCTCAGCTTTCTGGGCCCCTGAGCTATTTACTAGCATCCTCCCCCTCTTGAAATTACTTTGACTCTCTTCTGTATTTACTCCTCTGTGTCCATTCCCATGGCGCACCCATCCCCTGGTGGAAGGGAAGCTCCTAGAAGTCCGTGTGGGTATTCCCAGAGCCTCGCCCAGGGCCTCCGACAATGTTTGTGGGAAGGAATTCAACTGCATTCTAACTCTTTATAGGGAAACAGGCACTTGGGCCAATATATTTTCAAATTCTCCTGTGTGCTCTCTCCAGGCTGCCCAACTGCTTCTGGGTAATCTAGGCCTGCATTTCTTCCTGAAGTGCTCGTAAGGCATCAGTGATTCACAGGACCAGAGAGGTGCCCCCGGGAGGCTTAGCCGAACTCCTGGCGAGGCTTGAGATAGGGTCTCAGCCACTGACTCTGCCTGCTTCTTCCTCCTTTCCGTGGAGCCATTAGTGAAGACACATGAACAAATGAGAGGCAGTGTTGTACAATGGGTAGTGAGCCGGCCTTGGAGTCAGGAAGACTTGGACCCACTCCCTGGCTGTGGAAGCCGGGAGAAGTCATTTTAGGCGCTCGGCGCCCCTAGGAATAATTTACGAAGGCTTCTCAAGTGCAGAAAAGGCGCCCATCTCTGTGTACTATGTACTGGCTCCTCAGCCAGAAGAGGTCATGGAAGCGGTTCAAGAAAGCCAAGAACAACAAACAACAAAGACAGGATGAAGGTTTTCCTCCTCCTCTCTAGTGTGCTGGGTGTCCTTCCACAGAGGGGGCCTGAGCGCATTCATCAAACTCATCGTGTTTGCCTTCCCAGCTGTCCAAGGCTCCAGAGGAAGACCATGAAAGAGGGGGCTGACATCAAGGATGATGGAAAGCCACGGGCTGAGCTCACCATCCTCTGGCTATCCTTGGCCTTTGCCCTCCCTCCTCTTTGTCTTCTTCACTGGTCAGCCTCTTGCCTGACCCAGAAAATGTCCTCCAGGCTATTTTCCACTATTTTCTCCAAGGCTTCCTGAAGCTCCCCACACTTTCCTGAGATCCAAAGCCCTGTGGCCTGGGGGGGGGGGGAGCTGCCCTCTGCCAGAGCGCAGAGCATCCATCAGTGGCTGCCCCTCCTGCACGTGTCCACCCATGCCCAGCCACTAGAGCTTCCGCCATTGTGGTGGTGGCGGGGAGGGGTCTTAGGCCCTCAAGGGTCCGGTTGGGCCTCTGGGTTCCTGAAGATTCTACCAGGGGAGCCCAAGCAAGGGCAAGCTTCTCCTGTGGCTGGAATAAACTCTGTGGGCTTTCTCGGGGCCCGGGGAGCTAAGAGGCTCCCCCCCCCATGGGCACGGTGCTGAATCTGGAAAAAAGAAAACAAGCTCTTTGTGTCCTCCCTAGCCAGGATCTGGGGGAGGCGCAGCAAGGTGGGCAGAGGGGCTGGGAGGCGGCCACAATTAGATTCCGAGAGCACCCGAGCCTGCTGTGGACGATGAATGCCACCTAGGCCTGCAATCCTCTTGTGATGAGCTGGCAGGCTCGCCTCTCCTTACCTGAAGATGGCGCTGGGCCCACAAGTTGGGTAAGCAAGGCTGGCTGAGCCCGGCTGCCAGGAGATGCGCTGCTGAAAAGGTCAAACTACTCTGGCAAACTACCACACCTTCCAGAATACATTAAACAAGAAAAGGCAGCTGCTTTCTGCCCGGCTCAAAGCTGACAAGATGAAGAGAAAAGGAGGATGAGATGGACCTTTAACAAGAAGCAGACAACGGCTAAACAGCCACAACTGGGCCTGAGCAATTAGCTGGCACACCCTGGCATCGGGAGGGGCTCCTGCCCGGGTACCCGAAGCTGCATTTAGAGCCCCAGAAAATGGCCAGCTGGAAGAGAAAGGGGTCTGGGCAGCAATCTATTTACCCTACAGCCCCCTGTCTGTTCCCCACCCTGACCATACCCCTGGAGGCTTGGGGCCCCCACAGTCCACCTAGGTGGCAAGAGGTCTGGATAGACTGCCACTTCTAGGCCTTTGGGAACATTCCAAAGAACTCCTTTGTTCCCGGCCCTGCCTGCCGCATGGCCAACAAAGCTTCTGAGCACTCTGTGGGGAGGCCAAGGGCCTGGGTTCCACTTCCAGATCTTGGCCTTACTCCCTGGATGACCTTCAACAAGTCCCTTCACCCACTGGGACCCTGGTTTCTTCATCTGTATGGTAGCAAGGGCAGGGGAGCTCCAGATTCGAATCTGTAATCTGAGGAGTCACTGGCGAGGGGCTGAGCCCAGACAGAGCAGGGATATGTAGGGCTCAGGTCCATACAATTCTCTTTCTCCCTCCGCTGCCCTCTTTTCCTTGTGAGGATCAAATGAGACACTCTGGGCTGAGTGTTGCGCAAGCTGTATGGGGCTGTCTAGAAGGTAGTACTTATTTTTGTTCCTTACTCTTTTAGAGAGAAGCTGGCCCAAAAGTCTTAGTGCAGTTTGGGGCCTAGAATTAAAAAAAAAAAAGCTGTGCTTAAAACCCCACTAAGACTTTGGGGACTGCCTCCACAGCATTGGCCACAGAATCAGGAAGGCCTGAATTCAAGTCCTGCCTTTGGCATGTACTAGCCATGTGGCTCTGGGCAGGGTGAAAAAACTGGTACAGTGGAAAATGGGCACAGAGAACTGGAGTTGCAATTCTACCTCTCCTGAGTGTTCCCCATGTGACCCTGGGCAGGCCACAAACACTGTGCACTTCCATTTCCTCATCTATGAAATGGGCAGGGCACAGGATGGTTGATCCTTGAGGTCTCCTCCCAATCCACATTGGACATGCACAAACCTAGGCAGCTTGTCCTCCTGGTGCCCTAAGCAAGCCTCTAAGCTCCAAGAGCACAGAGGAGCTGCCAGGCTACTCTCTACAGGACTTTGCTCTCACAGTGAAACCTTGGCATAGACAGTGGTGGTGAACCCAACAGACCCTGGCTTCAAATCTTGCCTTCCCAGCTTATGACTTGCAGGGCCTTAGGCAAGTCATCTAACCTCTCGGGGCCTCCATTTCCTCATCTGTAAAGTTGAACTAGATGCCTTCTGAGGTTCCTTGCAAATCTCAGTCTCTGGTCCTCAGTATCTCATTCTCCCAGTCTCCCAGGCATCTCTGAGCCTCCATGTTCCAGAGACCCACTCAAGTCTCCATCATCCGGAGGACTTTCTACCTTGGCCCGCTGCTTTAACTATGTCAATGAAACCACGAACAGTGGCAATGGCCTCCAATTCTTAACTAGTCGTGTGACCTTGAGCACTTAACCTTCCTGGGCCTCAGTTTCTTCATCTGCAAAATGAAGAAGTTGAACCAGATGGCCTCTGAAGTGTCTTTTAGCTCTAGGACCAATTCAGCCCCTAACAGGATACGTGCTTACCACGTCCATGGAGAGAACGAATGGTTAAGCAGCTCAGCATCCTGGGCCTCTTCATAGCCATCCGTTCTGGCTCTGTAGTTCAGTGGTAAACAACAGGGCCCAGATTGCACAATTCTGCTCTGCTCCCCGCAGGCAGTGTCGGGCACACGTGAGGCAATTGAGACACTCCAAACAATTCGGTTCATACCCCACACTGGGAGGACAAGTGCTTTCGCCAGCCTCGTGAAACCTAAGCAAGGCTGTGCAGCTGACTGCTGCGCCCGCCCTTTGTCTACGGAACAATCCAAAGACACAATACGCAGTCAGGTGCTCGGGGAAACCTGGAAGGGCCATAGAAAGGGCAGCCATCGGCACTGTCGTCATTAGCAGCAGCATCGGCTGCCTGTTGCCACCCACAGTCCCCACTGCAGCCGGACTGGCCGCGCACCACCCTGGTCACATGATCTGGCCCATCCTCAGTGTTCTGAGCCGGCGAGGCACTGGGTGGAGGCAGCTAGGCCGCCCCCGACCACAGCAGCCACCTGGGGAAAAGTGCCCTCCGCAGTCTCACTGGGGCACTGCCCGGCAGACTCTTGTTTGAAGCGTCTCTTCTCGGGTGCCACTCCTGGGGCAGCTCGAGTTAGTCACTAAAAATGAAAGGATCGTCCCAAACACACACAAGCGAGGCCTCGAACACGGACACATTGGCTAGGCTGAACAGGCCGCTCTTCTTAGGGGCCAAGCTGGGCGGCACGCAGAGGGCAAAGCTGGCCCCAGGCCTCGTCAGGGACTCCAGCTTCGTCTCATCTCCCTTTTAGTGTCCTCCTCTCGCCACTCCGGCCTCATGAACGCCACCTTGAACTAGTCACAGATTCACAGACTTAGACCTGGAGGGGGCCCAGGAAGTCACTTAGCCTAACCTCGTCATTGGATCAGAAGGGGGAATGAGCCCCACAGAGGCAAGTGACTGGCCCAAGGTCACACAGGCAGTCAAGGGACTAGTCCTTTGCCTGTCTAAACTGCATTCCCTTTCAATCATCTGTGCATGTATTCCAAGATGTGATCATATCCTCAGTGGGCACTGCTTAGGGAGAAACTGCTTGGCTTCCCCCAATATAGCTGCATGTAAAGACAGGCAGCTCCATTCTCAGCCTCAAAGAATGAACAGCCAGCAGCCTGTACGGTTTCTGGTAGCTCAGGCCAAGGCCAGGGAAGCAGAGAAAAGAGACTCGAACAAGATCCAGGTGAGACGGGGAAAAGCCTGTGAGGAGAGAGAGAGGGAGAGAGAGAGGGAGAGGG
>NW_025350295.1:0-1937 GCF_016433145.1 Gracilinanus agilis
TATATAAATAATATGATAATATAAATTTAATTATATAAATTTAATCTAGTCTAGGGATATCACACAGTCTGTGGCTAGATTTTATGGGGTTTGTCAACTTGTTTTTATCTTTGTAATGTGTGTTTCATTTTCTTCACACAATTCTGATAAGGGGTCCTTAGGTTTCAGCAGAGGCCCCATGGGGCGGTGACCTGTAAAAAGGTTAAGACTCACCCTAGTCTAGTCTCATTGCACAGCAGAAAATAATAAGACTACAAATCCAGGGGAGCATATTCTCAAGGATGCTCTGCTAGTAGGTTACACTTTAAAGAATCCTGGTGGATACTCTGTAGATGATAGTGTATGGAGGAAGTGAGATTGTAACAACAGCCTCATGTGGTGTAAATTTGCGTCATGGACCTGGAATTGGAGAATGAAGCTTTGGAGCCTCCTGTCTTGGCCTCTGGGCCCCAGGCACGTAGACATAGGCATCTTCTGACCCTAAGGATGTCATTCAAATCCTCTTGACTTCTCTATTTTTTTTTTCATGCTCTTCCCTACCTAGCATTGACCTCTTGCTTTTAACAAACTGAAACAATGACTTGCAAATGGAACCAATACCATGAGTTTTTCTGATGATCTGTGCTCTACAAACACCTTTCTTTTAAGAAAGACATTTGGTTTTCTCCTCTCTGGGACTAGGAATGGTCAAACAAATACTCTGAGGTCCTAATTTTTTGCTTTCATTTAGGCTAGAATTATTGTGTGTCTTTCTCTCTTAGTTCCAAGGAACCAATAATAAATCTTGTCCTTCATTCCATTTATTTCATTCACTCTGCTAACATTTATGCAGGTTTTCCCAGACTCCTCTGAATTCCTCATATCAGTTGTTTGTAAGCTCTTATTGAAATGAAATGTTCAAATTATTTAGGGAAATAGAAGCAATCTAAGTGAATTGCATGTGAATCAGCAGACTCTCTGCATTCCATTTGTGTCTGGGCTGCCAGCTCTCATGGTCTGCTTGCTGAGGGCATTTGTGGAGTGACCTCACAGAGAGGCAACCCCTGCCCTTCTCAGGTCTTCTTGTGGCCACTCCAAGGGCCATCTTTGATTTGTGTGGCCTTCCAGAACCTGCTGATGTATTTTGTACGCTTAAAGAAGTCTCATTTTAGGAGGGAGACCTTTGCACGGAAGCTGCCCTGCATCGTAGCGAATGTGGCCATTTTACTGTTAGGTTAAGCAAATTGAGAAGGAAATCTGCCCCAAAGTGGACTTCTTGTGGACTCAGAGCTAGATGGTGGTTCCCATATGCTCCATAAGTCCTGTTTCCAGTAGAGGTGGGGGACCTAATTCTATTCCTTCTGCCCTAGAAGTGGATTAACTTAGTTGAATTGGATTGAACATTTGTAGAGATGATTCAGCCTTCTGGATGGTATCAGACAGTGATCTGGACTAATGAATGAAGCTCTTCCTCAGGCCCTCTTTGGCATTTTATCTTCCCCAAATATGTTTCTATTGTATACAGCGTCTGATCGATGTGAACATGGTTGTGTTTTTTTCTTTTTAAATTATTCATAAATAAAAATAAAGCTTCCTTCCTGACCTTAAAAAAAATTGCTAGCAGAATGGCTAGCACACGGCACTTGAGGGTAGATTCCTGACTTGGAATTCCATCTGTCACTTTCTACTTAGGTGACCTGGGGTGAGTTTATTAATCTCTCAAGGCCTTGGTTTTCTTGTTCATTAAATAAGGAGTTGTTCTCTGAGGCCCCCCTAGTGATAAATCCTATGATCTTATGACTGTTCTTAGAAAAGCAAGCATTTTGACATATTTTAATTTTATATATTTTCTATATATATTAATATATTAAATATTCATATAAATAGATCATCTCTTGGGTAAAGCAGTGGACTTGGAAAAACCTGATTTCAAATCCTTCCTTAGACACTTAGTCGCC
>NW_025350296.1:0-4324 GCF_016433145.1 Gracilinanus agilis
GAAGGGAGGGAGGGAGGTAAGAAAGGAAAGAGAGGTAAGAAAGGGAAGGAAAGGAAAAAAGAGAAAATATTGTAAAAATTAGAGAAAAGAATAGAAGGAAGTTACAAAGGAGAAAGCCAAGCTCAAAAATCAAAGTGCTGAATTTATTATGTTGTTAAATACAAGCTATATATATGACTAAGATTTGTAGTATTATGTGCATTCCTTTTTTTGTTCTTCTAAGGAAATATTTACATTTGTTGATAATTATTAACTTCAAGAAAAAAATTTAATTTTAAAAAGATAAAGAAACTGAGACCCCCAAAAGTAGAAGTCTAATTATAGGATATATGTAAAGAATTTCAAACAGTTAGAGCATTTTTTACTCTATAATATTATTTTGTTTTCAATTGTTCTTTACTATTTTGTGAAAAAACACCAAACATGGTCTTCTGTCATTCCCTAATGTAATGTTAAATGAAATGAGCTCTAAACTGCTATTACCTTTCCTCGTCATAAATATTCTTGCCATGTAGAGAGAAAAGTATATTCATCTAAGGTGGTTTCTGAGTTACTTTGGCTTTCTCACTAATACACTGATTAAATTTCTGTAAAAAATAGTTAAATAATAACCAAGTTTATGTTTAAAATATAGGATTATTTCCTTTTAAGACACCCTGTATTTGATCATCATCATTATTGTTACACTTAGGTAAAAATCATATTAATTTTCCTATCTTCCACTGTACTCACATTCACATTAAAGTCACTAAATCTAATGGTCCATATTGATGATTATTTCTTCATCTTTAACAAATGGCATATAAATTATTATTAGTTGCCAGGTGGGTCTTCCTCCATTTCTCTTATACTTTAGTATAGTGATAGTTATCCTTTTAGAGGGGGAAGTGATATGAGAAATGTCCTCAAGTACATGTGCAAAGGGGGAGGGGAGCAGCCCAGCGGCACATCCCTCTAGCTTTCTAGTAACAAACTATGGTGAACTCTGTGCTGGGGTGATGGCGCATATGCCCAAAGAGAGGGCTCTAAGTGACCTCTCTGGCATATGTGCCACAGGTTCACTACCACATACTTAGTGTTGTGTAGGCAGAATCCACTCCCTAGGCTTGTCCTCCCCAAGCTCTTCCTATCCCGCATCCCAATTTGCATATGTGCTTTACTTGACAGAGGGAGACAGAAAGAAAAGAAAAATGTGTGGTGCGGGGCACAGAGAGCTCTCTCTCTCCCCATTGGAGCTGGGACGGAACACAGTCTAGAGTGGGAGCTCTGGTGCCTGCTGTGTGCTCAAGGGTTTTTGCGGACTTTGGCAGCACAGTGGGCTCGAGATTTCGGCCTAGGGTATTTTAGTTTGGTGAAGTTTTCTGTCTCCTTTATACATTTCCCTCTTTTTATTTTATCTCCATTTTGATTAAAACTTAATTGATAAGAGCTACTCACAGACTTGTGACTTAAGAGTTAATTTTATAAACAGCGACCACAACAATTTTTTAAAATTAATATTATTTAATATTTTATTTTCATTGATACAGTATATGAGTCCCTTGAAAAGTATTGAACTTTCTTTGCTTTCTTGACACTGCAATGGAACCAGTGGAACCCATGTAATACAAAGATGCAATAAAGGCTTTTGCCCCTGCAAAAGTTAACTGAAAACTTCTGGCAGTTAAGTCTTAGAATCCTGAGAGAATGTTCAGTTGGTGCCTGAGGCTTGAGGAGAGTGGAAGGACCAACTGGAGCTCTGCCTTTGGCTTTCCGTTTTGCTTTTGGCCTGTGCCTTGTCTCTTGACAATTTGTACCTAGCTAATTTCTCTGGACCTCTCTCTGACCTTCTCCAAACCATTCCCTGTTACCTTTCCTGTTTTTCCTGTGGGTTCTGGGAGGAAGGGTGGCTTTTGGGTTTTTATTGAATAGACTTTGTGGGTTTAGTTTCCCCATAGGCAAGTAGAACATCCTTGAATCAAACTGTCCCTTACTTTATTGATTTAGTATTCCCTTTACTTTAAAAGCAGCAAAATCTTCCCTGCCTGAGAGAGCAGGTTCTCTCTCGGTCTAACCCAGGGGTTGGCAACCTTTTTGGCCGGGAGAGCCATAAACACCACATTTTTTAAAATGTAATTTCATGAGATCCGTACAGTGCTTACAGTGCGCACTTCTGTTACAGTGTGTGCTCCTATAACAGTGCCTGAAAAAAAATTGACTTTATAGCCCCTGCAGAAAGAGTCAGATATGGCTCGAGAGCCATACCTTGCCAACCCCTGGTCTAACCCATTCCTGTGACCCTCCCCCATCTTTAGTTTCTCCCTAGCGGCTGTTAGAAACCCTAACCCCTCTCTCCTTCAGACCAACCCTGAATTTCAATAAATCCCCTTGTTACCTAATCAAACCCTTCAGTGAATCATTGTGCTGAAGAATTAGGCACAGGTTAAAAGGGAAGGAATTATTATCTTTTATTTCTTGAGGGAACTGGAGGCATCCATCTTGGGAGGAAGTAGTTGCCAGATACTTCCTCCTGGATCCTCATCAGTTTCACTGACAGGGAGGAGTCTTGCAACTCCTCCTTTGAGGATTTGAGAAACTGACAAGAAAGCCCTCAAAGTCAGATTTAAACCGTTCCTAACTGGCCCTATTCCTTGTGTTTGTAGAAGTACCTTTCCTGCCTGGAAAGGTACAGCCTATTTCTCTAGCCTGAGTGTCTAGTCTGTTAAGCTGCCTCTCCTGAATACCTCACCTGTACCCTTACTCTCTAAATACCGCCTTGTCCATTCCTCCCTACACTCAGTCATCCCTTCCGTTTCCTCTCCTACTACCTCCCTTGATTCCTTTCTTTAACCTTAAAAAGTCAAAGTGTACCTACACTTTTGATAACACCTACAAAGCCTAATCATTATAGAAAAATGATAGTGAACCTTTCAGGGACCCTGTGCTGTGCCCTGCCCCCTGATCGCATGCCATGTCCCACCCCACTCCCACTGTGTGCACATCTGACCCTTCCCAAGATACCAAGTGCCCTGCCCCCCACACACACACATTCAGGGGGTAGGGGATAGGCTCCCAGTAGGCTCCTGCCAAGAGGAAAGTTGCTCCTACCTGCATCCACATACACCAGGGGCCAAACAAGGGGGATGCTACCAGGCTTTCTCAGCTAGGAAGGTGGGGGAAGGGGAGCTCAGAGACCAAGTCTCTTACACACTACTGCATTTGGGTGTGGCCCAGAGGGAAGGGAGCAACTCTGCTGGGAATGGTGCACATGCCCATAGAGATTTCTTTGCATGCCATCTTTGGCACATGTGTCATAGGTTCATCATCACGGTTATAGGATCTAGAGCTAGAGCTAGAAAGTACTATAAAAGCCATTGAGTTTAATTCCCTCATTTTACAAAAAAAAGGAAACTGAGGCCCAAACAAATTAAGGGACTTGCTCAAAGTCACCCAGGTAAGTAATGGTCAGGTGGGAATTGAATCTAAGTATTCTGACTTTTGATCCCGTGCTTTTTCTATAGATTCTTTGATAATTTAAAAAAAGGAGAAGCCCTCTAAGAGAAGGAACAGGACTATGTGCTTTAGCCACTGAAGCTTTAAGTGAAATAAAGAAGCTACAATATGGCAAACAAAAGACCTACTCTTACAGTGAATGATGGATGGTACAAATCCAGTGAGGGGTGGGCTGCCAGTCTAGTAGTCTTTAATTCATTCTCCTCCTGGGAGGAATCCAGTATGCTTGAGGCCCTGGGGAAAGGGGACTCACCAAAATGTTGCCAGGCTACCCTGACAGTAACAAAGTTTTTCCTACCCCCCTCAAATTCTGGCAACTGACTCTAAACAATGAAAATTATCCCTGGTCAGCCTCTCCTCTTACCTAATGGAAATATGGACCTAGCCCTGGAAACTATGGGGACTCTTTTAATGAGTTTTCACTATATCTTGCCTGAAATTAGCATCTATATAATTTCCTAGACATTTCCATACTATGATACCTCCCAATTTAGTGATTCTTAATGAAAGTCAAGAAGACTGAGTTTCCTCTACATCTCCAAAATATGCCCTGGGTTGTTTAAACCCAAAGAATGGAGCACTGGTCTTAGATTTACATGTATATATTCTGGTGTAAAGAATATATATTAACAGAAAAAAAAAACTACACAAAGTAATTATTTCAGAAAGTCCCTTCTTGTATCCTGAAGTGTGACCCAGAAACTATAAGAACTTGAGGATATTCTACACTTTTCTCTAACCTGGGAGCATTTGTGATATCAGTCAGGGAAAATAGATGAGATAAAGTACAAGGAAGAGTAGAGGTATAGGAGGAAGTATACAGTGACAAAAA
>NW_025350297.1:0-8169 GCF_016433145.1 Gracilinanus agilis
GTATATATATATATATATATATAATTTTACAGGTGACATCATTTTCAGTATTGAATCACATAAATAAAGGCCCAAACTTTACAAAAATCTCTTCTCCAAAATATCCTCTCAATGGCATGATTTCTTCAAAAAAAGTCATTACTTTCTCAATGATTGTTAAAACTTTTCCCTAAAAAACAAGACCTTATTTAAGCATATAACACTAAAAGTATTTCTTTAGCACATAAGTAGTAAAATTATATGAACAAAACACTTCTCAAAAGGAATGCAAACACTGAAGGCTACAGTAAATCAATAATAAAAAGAAATAAACATCAAAACTATGCTGTTTCACTTGCAAATTGGAAAAGATAACAAATGGTAAGAAAAATCAAATTTGGAAGAATTTTGGAAAGTAGACAGACTTTTGTTGGAGATGCAAACTGGCTCAAATATAGTGGGAAAAATTTAATTATACTAACCAAGTAACTATAATGTCCATCTCTTTTGATTCAAAGATTCTACCACCAAGCTTATGCCTCAAGGAGGTCAATGATAGACATGTTTAAAGCACAACCTATGGTAGTAAATAACTGGAAACAAAGCATAAACCCATTAATTGTTTTTGACATCACAAGGAGTAATTAATCTCCTTCTGTCCAGTTCTAGATTTTAAGAAATTATTTTGTTTATTGAGTCTTTTAAACTTACTCTTCCATTTGGCAAATTCTATGTTTCTTTGGTAAATTTCTGAACATCTTTATTCTGTGTGACCAATTCAGCTTTTAAAGAAATTCTTCTTTAGTGGATTTCTGTATCTCTTTTACTATTTGGCCTTTTCTCTTTTTAAAAGTATAATTTTATATAAAAATAGATTTTTTTTGATGTTTGCTCATTTTCTCAGTCTTTTTCTCAACTTTTATAATGATATTAAAGTTGTGCTCTGTTCCCAGATTAGGGTAGTTTCTCTCCTAAACAATAATTTTTTTTTCCCTAATGCTATCCTTAGCATTAGTTCTTATGTCTGCAGGTTTCAGTTCTTCTACAGCACCATGATCTAAGGACAGGTGTGGTCAATGCTCTCCTGGCCTGTACTCTGATCTATGAGCAACTACAAACACTCTTCTTTTCTCTGGAACTTTGACCCAGGTACCTGATCCTGTTGATCATCTCCCTTGCCCTGGTGCTACAACCCATGACTGTATATGGACAATAAAACAGTCTTGTACTAATATCCATCAAAAGATTCCTTGTAATCTCCTTCTGACCAGTTTCCTAACCCCTTATGTCCTATCAGTTGAGAGCTCTAGAAACTCCCTCTGGTTACTACTTCAGGACCCCAAAGTGCCTACCGTTGGCTTATACTGGGCATAGATCTGCTGCTGTCTGCCTTGTGCTAGGAGTCAGGGCCTCACTGATCCCATGAAGCAAAGCTTTGACCCTGGCAGGAGTGTGGGGTTGCCTTGATGCTGGCTTGCACTACAAGCCTCACTGTTGGCTTTCTCAGTGTTGCCTGTGATGCACTGTTTTCTTCACTCACCCATGGAGACAAATTTTTCCTGATGATTTTCTTGAGCTGAAAAATTGTGTAACCCCAACTCTTTGTTGGTTATACCACTCCAGAATTCATTTTGAGGCATTATGTTAATATTGTTCAGAAGAGAATTTGAAAGAGTTTTGAGATTCCTGCCTATAACTCCAATCCTCTTTTTTGGCATTACTTTATGTATGCCTTAAAATGGAAAAAAAGAACAGGGAGTTTGAGAAAGATAGACAACTTGCCATTTTCTTGGGTTTTCTCAAATAAAGTCCCATAATTTCAAAACATTTATATGAAAATTCTATATGAGAAACACATATATATGTATTAATATAGATGTACATGAATAGATTATATGTGGGTATACAATCAATATGAGTTAAAAATAAATATTTATATATAAATATCATCTATTTAACAAGACTTTACTATTGCTCTCTTCAATTATTTCTTCCCAATTAAGCAATTTTTCAAAAGACAAAAAAGAAGACTATCATAACAAATATTCATATTCTAGCAAAAAAATTCCCCAAATTGCATGTGTTAAAAATATATGATTTATTTTGCATTTTGAGTCTATCAACTCACTTTCAAGAAGTATGTAAAAAGCTTCATTTTTTGTCCTTTGTAATTTAGATTTTCATTGAATGTGTCAATATTATAATATCTTTCAAAATCATTTTCTCTTATGACATTCTCATTGCAAAAATTATTATCCTAGTTCTGTTTTCCAATCTCTGTATCAGCTCATAGAGGTCCTCCCAGTTTCCTCTGAAATTATCTATTTTTATCATTTCTTATGCAATAATATTCCATTACATTCATATACCATAATTTCCCAGCCATTACCAATCAGCACAAACCTCTTTAATTTCCTGAACTATTCTAAATATTTTAGAATGTATGAATAGTTTTGCTTTTTCTTTAATTTGTTTAGGGCATAGGTCTAGAAGTATCATAGCCATGTCAAAAGGTATGGACAGTATAATAACTTTTGAGGAATAGTTTCAGAAATTGCTTTCCAGAATAGTAAGAATGATTTAAAACTCCACCAAAGTCCTTTCAAGATTTTTTCCACACAAAGCAGAATATTAGAGACAATAGTTTCCCTTAATCAGGGTTGTCCAACTACAAGTGCTGTGGCACCAAGTTTTTCAGAGTTGCTGTTGTTACCTGGAGCATCCAACTTCTCTATCCTGGGACTTTATGACTATTCAAGGATTTTCTTAAAGAAGCCCTATGCTCTTGCTTGCTTCTATAAGTCAAACATTTCATGTGACTTATTTCTTACCTCTGTTTTTATTGGTTCTTTATTGGAGCCAGCTCGCTAAAAGGGCCATTTTCCTATTTATTTTGAGCTTCTGAATGATATTTCGTTCAGTGTGGAGTGGAAGAAGTAATTTACTCTGTTTTCTCATTGTATTTCTATATCATTATTCTGCCTGGTGTAAACTTTAGACTTGCAGAACTAAGTATGTGGGAAACAAATGGACTATTTCCTATTCAGACAGCCACCTTGGCTAGACAGTCACTGACAATGTGTTTGCACTGAATTTCATATCACTTATATTATTTACAGAAATCTACCTTGTTTTTCCCTTGATCTGTTTATTAATCTTGGTATTCAACTAGTCTATAAATGTCTAAACCAAGTAGATGAAACTATAAAATCTTCAAATGGATATGTAATTTCATTAGTTTGGAATTTCTAGCCAAAAATTCCATGAGCTTTTGTCAGATTTTTGCTATGTGTCACAAATTGTTTGGATGAAGTGGAGATAAAGCCAAATGAAGTAATCCTTGACTTCATAGAGGTTATATTTTGTCAGAGGACTATATACATAAATAACATATAAAATAAATGCAAAGTAATCTTTAGTTAAAGGGCACAAGGACCTGGGAAAATTAGAAAGGATATCTAAATAGACATGGGCTCTCTGCTGCTGCTGCCCACCACCACCACCACCACCATCACTGCTGCCAGCCAGACTTTTCTCACCTTATAATTAATTTTTTCTCTTGACTTTGCCAATTCCTAAATCCCTTTTAAATAAAACTTTTTACACATTTCACTGTCTAAAATCCCCAGAGATATGACTATATTTTCTCTTTCTTTGGACAGTATTCTTTAATTCACTAACAAGACTTATTTGGCATTCATAAAGGCACCATTTGCCATAGTTACATTTTTAAAGTTTGACATCTTTTTGTGGACTCCTTTTTTGTGATTACATTCCTGGATTTTTGAACACAAACACAATACAACCCAAGCAGCAGGGGAAAGAGCACAGTCAGCTGGGTTCAGCCTCAGCAGGGTAAAAGTAGAAACCAATGCAATGCAAAACAAACAGCAATTGGAGGAAAGTGACTGGAGGAGGTTTAGCCTTAGCAGAATTAGGCTGAAGGTAACTTAAATCAGCTAAAAAGAACACCTGCAAAAGTCCACACTGAAGGCTAATACAGCCTCTACAGAGTGCTCAATCCAAGAGTAGGACTACTGAGCTGATTCCAGGTACAGTACAAGTGGGGGATAGTACTCTATCCACCACAGGAACAGTGTTGAGGTTCAGCATATGGACAAAAGCAAGGGGAAAAATAATCTAAAATGAGCAAAAGACAGAGAAAAAGTCTGAAGCTAGAAAAAATATTTCAATAAGAAAGTTCAACAAAATAAAAGCTCAGAAGAGGACATCAATACAGGAATGTAAAGCCTCAAATGAAAATGTAAAAGGATATCAAGCCTAAAATGAACTCCTGGAAGAGCACAAAAAAGCTGGGGGGGGGGCAGGGGGGAAGCAAATAATACAGGAAACAGAAGAAAAATTAGAAAAGAAAATGATAGAAAAAAACAACAACCTAAAACAAAAGCTTACTGAAGTAAATAGTTCCCTAGAAAAAGGAGACAGAGTACCTCAAACAGGAAAATAACTCTTTTAAAAAAGGAAATACAAAGCTTTAAAGAAGAAAATGGCTATCTAATGTAGCATCCATGTTTCTTAGAGGGGTTCAAGCTGCATCACAGAATTACATAGTGCCCCCCATAACTCTAAGGGAGGGGGCAGTTAAGGGCAGTTGGAGTCCTTGTATAAAAGCCAGGTTACCCTTCTTGCAAGGGGCCTGACCCTTGCCTCTTGGTTCTGGGCACACACACTCTGTGTAGCTTTTGGGGCTGAGACATTCAGTAACTGATAGCCAGAGGCTGCTTGACTTTGATAGCTAACCTCAAAGATAGACCTTCCAGCAAGATCACTGGCTACCTTCAGTTTAGCAATTTACTTTTTAGAAGGAAGATTATTTAGGGGCTTAAATAGAAGTTCAGCCATTCAAGTGTTGCTAGCCTCCATTTAGCTGTTTTAGCTAGATTACATTCCCTCCTCTTTCCTTAAAATGATTCCCTTTTGACTTCCTGGTTAAGATGGCAGCAGAGTAAAAAGCAGCTGCTTAAAGTCTCCTAACTGAAACGTATAGGACTCCTCAAGAAGACATAAAAACACCTGATGGATTCAGGCATTCAAAGAGCAACTAATCCCAATACTATACAAATTATTTGATATGATAAGCAAAGAAGGAGTCCTACCAAATTCCTTTTATGACACAAATATGGTACTGATCCCAAAGCCAGGTAGACCAAAAACAGAAAAAGAAAACTATAGACCAATCTCCCTAATGAACATAGATGCAAAAATCTTAAATAGAATATTAGCAAAGAGACTCCAGCAAGTAATTAAGAAGATCATCCACCATGATCAGATGGGATTTATACCAGGAATGCAAGGATGGTTCAACATTAGGAAAACCATCCACATAATTGACCATATCAACAATCTAACAACCAAAATCACATGATTATCTCAATAGATGCTGAAAAAGCCTTTGACAAAATACAGCATCCATTCCTATTGAAAACATTGAAAAGTATAGGAATAGAAGGAACCTTCCTAAAAATAATAACACTATATACCTAAAACCATCAGCAAGCATTATATGCAATGGGGATAAATTAGAAGCCTTCCAAATAAGAACAGGAGTGAAACAAGGATGCCCATTACCACCTCTATTATTCAACATAGTACTAGAAACACTAGCAATAGCAATTAGAGAAGAAAAAGAAATTGAAGGTATCAAAATAGGCAATGAGGAGACTAAGCTATCACTCTTTGCAGATGATATGATGGTCTACTTAAAAAAATCCTAGAGAATCAACTAAGAAGCTGGTAGAAATAATCAACAACTTTAGCAAAATTGCAGGACACAAAATAAATGCACATAAATCATCAGCATTTCTATACATTTCCAACACACTAGAGCAGCAAGAGGTAGAAAGAGAAACACCATTTAAAATCACCCTAGACAATATAAAATACTTGGGAATCTATCTACTAAAACAAACACAGGAATTATACAAAAACAACCACAAAACACTTTCCAAACAAATAAAACTGGATCTCAACAATTGGAAAACCATTAATTGTTCATTGGTAGGACGAGCTAACATAATAAAAATGAACATTCTGGAGTCCGGGTTAAGATGGCGGCAGAGTAAGAAGCAGCTCTTAACCTCTCCTGACCGAAACACACAAAACTCCTCAAGGGGACATAAAAACAAGTCCAGACGAACAGAGGAAACCCACAACAGGGCGCAGCGTGGAAGGTACGTGGAATCGAGGTATTTCCATGCTATAAAGGGGTGAAACAAATCTCACTAAATCGCGGGCTGAGCAACCACCGCACCCCCACCCCCTCCACACACAGCACCTATAGCACCAAAGCCAGCTAAAAAGAAATAGAGCAAGTTTGGGGCACCCATCGAGTCATTGGCAGCTCCGGGGCCTGTTCCTGAGAGCAGCAAGATTTGGGACCCCAAAAAGCCAAAGAACGCACCCGAAATCTGAGCGAGGGCTTAGGGCTCAGAGCGCGGGAACAGAGCTCAGGCTCTGAGGAGGAGTGGGTGGAGGCAGACACAGCCACAAACTAAAGCTCTGAAGCCCTGAGTGGGGAACCAGCGTGGACGGGTGTATGACTGTGGAAGCAGTGCCCTGAGACTTGTAAAAAAACCTCCGGCAGAGGATCAAGCAAGGAGATCCACCAGGGGGCTTGACCGAGGACAGACACTGAGCGCGAGGATAAACCTGAGAAGCTGCTGGGCTAAGGATGGCTACCCAGTCTCAGGAAGTTCAGAAGAGAAAGATGAACAACAAGAAAAAGAAGTCTTTAACACTCCACAACTTTTACACAGAGAAAATCCAGACAATGAGCAAACAGAGGAGGAGAACAAACAAGCATCCAGACCCTCCTCAAATAAGGAAAACTCCTCACAAGCTATGGAAGAGTTCAAAACAGAGATTTTGAGGAAAATGGAAGAGATCTGGCAAGAAAATAACAGTTTAAAAGGTAGAATCTTGCAACTGGAAAGTGAGGCTCAGAAACCAAATGAACTGATAAGCAAATTGAACACCAGAAATGACCACATTGAAAAGGAATACCAGAAGCTTATAGCCGAAAACCAGAAGATTATAGCCGAAAACCAAAAGATCATAGCCGAAAACTGAAAGATTATAGCTGAAAACCAGTCCCTAAAGGCTAGAATTGAGCAGCTAGAAGCTAATGATCTCTCAAGACAACAAGAACTAATAAAACAAAGTCAAAAGACTGAAAAAATAGAAGGAAACATGAAATATCTCAATGAGAGAGTGACAGTCCAAGAAAACCGGTCTAGAAGAGACAATTTGAGAATAATTGGTCTTCCAGAAAAACCAGAAATTAATAGAAACCTGGACTCCATACTAACAGAAATAATTCAGCAAAATTGCCCTGAAGTCCTACAACAAGAGGGCAATATAGACATTGAAAGGATTCATAGAACACCTACGACATTCAATCAAGAAAAGAAAACACCCAGAAATATAATTGCCAAATTCAAGAGTTTCCAAGCAAAGGAAAGAATCTTACAAGAAGCCAGAAAGAAACAATTCAAATATCAAGGAGCACCAATCAGGATCACACAGGATCTGGCAGCCTCCATGCTAAAAGATCGCAAGGCTTGGAATACGATATTCAGAAAGGCAAGAGAGCTGGGCCTGCAACCACGGATCAACTACCCATCAAAATTGATTATATATTTCCAGGGGAAAGTATGGGCATTCAACAAAATTGAAGAATTCCATGTATTTGCACAGAAAAGACCAGGGCTAAATGGAAAGTTTGATATCCAACCACAGAAATCGAGAGAAACATGAAAAGGTAAATAAGATACAGAGGGGAAAGAAAGAAAACTTATAATAATTTTTAAATTTGCTTTTTTAAGGGCCTCAGTGAGATCTAATTATCTGTATTCCTATGTAGAGAAACGTTATGTATAATTCTCTGTAGTGAACTCTATTCACTATTATAATATTCACTATTATTGTAATCAGAAGAATAATTCACAGGGTGAGGGTGGAACACTAAATAATCTAAGATGACATGGGGGATGGGAAAGAGGGGGTGAATAGCAGGGGACACCAAGAGAAACTTGAGTGAATAAGAAAATAGGATATTCTATTACACACAAAGAGGGCATGGGAGGGAGAGGGGACAAATACTATTATAAGAAGGAGAGGAAGAGAGCATTAAGAGGTAATAATCAAACCTTACTCTCATTGTAATCAACC
>NW_025350298.1:0-5733 GCF_016433145.1 Gracilinanus agilis
AAGGAAAGAGAGAGAGGAAGAGAGGAGAAAGAGGGAGAGGGACGGGGAGAAGGGGGGGGGAGGAGAAAGATGGATAGAAAGACAAAAAATACAGAAACGTGACATCCCAGCCTAACTGGTCCAATCCAGAGCGAAGACTTTGCCTTTCCAGCATCCATTCGGACCCGGCCTGGTTTCTTACTCCTCAGTCTCAAGGTACCGCGGGCTCTTTTCAAGCTTTTCCCCCTGTGGAGCCCAGCCCTGAACTCCCCTTTGTCTGGGCAGCAGCACAAATGCTCCCGACACATTTGTGACTCTGTGGGTTTCCTCAGGAAAGGCTCTATCTCGGAAGGAGCATAAATAATGGCGGGGTTGCCATGGAGCACGCTTCAATTGAACACTAAAGCAAATAGCCACGTATAACACGCAAAACCAGACAGCGCATAAATTACTCTCCTGCCCAACCAGCACGAAACTTCGCCTCGTCCATAAAACAGTTCCATTTTTAATTGAACGCATATTTTATGCATTTGTGCTGTAAATGCCCTTTGGTCGGCCAACAGGGCACTCTTGGGCTCTGAGGGGTACAAGTGAGGGGCACAAGCGGACCCCCCCCAGTTCTGGACAATTTGCCTGTCACGGCTGGGCTCCGGAGCCCCTTCCCTCCCATCTCGGGCTCTCCATGCGCACCTTCTGCCCAGGACGCTGTGGGCAGGGACTCGGGGAAGCACGGAGAGGGAGACGAGGAAGAAGCGCCTGGGTCTCTGCTGGCTGAACCCATTTCAAAAATCCGGAGGCTGATTGAATGAACTCAGCCTGTGTTTTGTTGTTGTTTAGTCATTTCTGATGTGTCCAACCCTTCAGGACCCCGTTTGGGGTTTTCTTGGCAAGGACGCTGCAGTGGTTTGCTATTTCTGTCTCCTGCTCCTTTGACAGATAAGGAAACTGAGGCAGCGAGTCTCTCAGTAGTATAGACACAATATATGCATAGATATAGATATAGATATAGATATATTTCTTTATGTAATCAGAGAGGGAATGGACAGAAAACAAGGACCATTATCCGTTGGAGAAGTCTTATCCTGATTTGTTTCTAACTGGCCGCATTCCCAGATGGATCAATGCGGCATTTTTTTCTTTCTCTGAGACTCACCTAGTGGACACAAAGAAAGCCAAATCCCAAGGATGGAGGAGAAAACTTTTACTACTTCCATAATTGCTACATGAAATAATACATGCGTGTTAGGAGCCATGTTCTAAGCCCCCCCCCAACTCAGTAATTTGGTAGGAAAAGGAAAAAGGAGGTCAGAGATTCCTCCCAGGGCTTCTGCCTGGCGTCCAGAATGACCCACAACAGGTCCAGGCCAGCGGTGACCACTGGAAACAATAATATAATGCGCTGGCCTTGAGTAAAGACTGGTCTGCTGCCCAAAGAGCAGCCCAGCTAAGCCTGGCAAAGCTCTTCCAAGGAAGGTAGTAAATGTTATTGACCACAATAGCCTGCGAAAGAGACAAAAACTCCCAGCAGCCTTCACTCTCGTAGGGTGCCATCTTGCTTCTCTAGTAAAGCTGCCAGAGTGGAAGAAATGAGGCTGAGAAAGTATAAATCATCTAGTTTTTAGATATTCTGCTCGCCATGGCTCTCGAGATACAATCTCTGTTGGTGGAATCTCATCCATATTGACGTTATCAGAACAAATGAAATGAGAAAACAAGAAGTTTCAGCTTAGGGGAAAGGTTGCTGCCAACGTCTTCTCACAGAACCAAATGGTGTGGCAAGACTTGGATTGACTATGTCTCCAAAGGAATGTCACTTCATTCATGATAGTCTGGTGAGTTATTTTACCTTGTGGTGCTCTTAAACACACCTAAACAGATCGCCAGAGGGAAACCTAGAAAGAACCTAAACTCCGGAGGCAGAGAACCTGAGTTCAAATCTTACCTTTGGCACATACTGCCAGTGTGTCTTTAGGGCTTTGGACAAGTCACTTAACCTTGCTGGGCTTTAGTTTTCTTATTTGTAAAATGAGAGAATTAGACTAAATGGCCTCTGACCTCTAACTTAAAATTCTTCCTTTTCTAGATGGCTCAGTAGATTGAGAGCCAAACTTAGAGACAGGAAGGCTGCATTCAAATTTAGTTTCAGATACTTCCTAGTTGTGTGACCCTGGGCAAGTCACTTAACTCCAGTTAACCAATACATATTATTGATACTAAGATGGAAACTAAGGTTTGGTTTTTTTTTTTTAATTTTTTATTAAAAAGGAGAACAGAAATGAGAAGATATCATCAACTCTGACCTAATTTTTTTTAAAATTAGCTGTCGACTATTAAAAATGGGGAAGGCAAGGAAGTAAAAGATCATAAGTTTCCTCCCTTATGAGAGAAATTGAATTGATATAAAAGTCACCATAATAAGAATGCTGAAAGAGTTCACTACTTTTTAATCTCTGTGCCAAGTAAATGGACCAGGTGGCCAGGAACAACAAGGTTCAGTGTAATGGTTGAAACAGTCCATTTGGATTCTACCACTTTATTATCTTATTCAATCAATCAGTCCATGAAATAAATCATTTATTAACCTCTTACTATGAACTCCACTGTGCTAGGCTCTACAGATACAGTCAAAGCAAAAACTAATTGAGGAGATGGGGGAAATGGAGAAGAAACCCATTTCCCATCCTTTCTTTTCCTCAGGAGTCTTTCCCATAAGTACACCCTGAAAAGACACCTTTGCCTTTGGGAGGTTAGGTTATGCTGAAAGCTTTAGGGGATGCGAAATTGCCTGCAGAATAAAGTAAAGCCCAGTTTGGCATTTCAATCCCTCTCCAATCTGGACACAGTCTGCCTTCCTCGGGGACATTCTTCCCTTCCAGGTACTCTCAGCAAACAGGTGTCTGTTCTGAGTAGGAGACTATGTTCTCTCTCTCATCTCCGTGTCTTTGCCTAGATTGCCCCTCATTCCTGGAAAGTGCCCAGACGTCTTGGAATCTCCAGATTCTTCTAAGGATTGCTTCAAGCCTTTCCTCCTTCCCCTAGTTCTCAGTGCTCTCTTCCTCAGATATAATGTCGATACGTGTCCATGTTTGCCTGCTGTCTGTACGCTGCCCCAGGAGAAGGTAAGCTCTAGAGGACAGGACCTGATTGTGACTTTGTCTTTATATCCTCAGTGCATACCGCAGTACTTTGCATCTGTCGGTGCTTAATAAAAACTCACTGAATTACATGATGGTGATGATGATGATGGAATATAAAAAGTCTGATAGGAATAAAGTGGCCCAATAGCCAGCGGGGCCATCGCCCTGGTCTCACCACAGCCTTGGCTTCCCTGTAGCCAGCCCACCCTTATCCATATTGACGTTATCAGAACAAATGAATGAGAAAACAAGAAGTTTCAGCTCAGAGGAAAGGTTGCTGCCAAAGTCGGAGCTCCAGCATGAGGGCCGGATGCTGTATCCATGTCTCCGTATGATCTCTGCCCCCGAGAACATGCCCTATGCCAGAAAACTGGCCTCAAACACATACCCCAGGAGAAAGGGGACTTTGGCAAAGCCGGGATAACTTCCAAAGGCCCCAGTGATCTTTGATGAGCTTAATGAATATTTCAAACAGAGAGGGAAAAAGTCCAACAGGTGGAGTAAGGGATGGATGCCTGCCAAGAGATTGGATCTCTGCCACCGGCAGCTGTGAGTTGGGTAAGTCACTCTGTCTCTCACAGACACACGGAGGGTTGCTCTCCTTCCGGGGAGCATCATTAGTCCAACGGATGCCCCTCCGAGTCAGAGTTATCTGGGGAAAAATTCCCACTGTCACTGGTGACCAGAGCCAAATGGGAACAGCCTACGGGAGACTTCCCAAATCCCTCTTTTCTCCCTCTGCTCAGAGGAACTTCAATCTGATATGAAACGTTTCCTTGGAATCTCCTGGAAGGATTCTCTCCTTGGCCTTCCTTCATGGACACTGGACGGGTCAAAAGAGCCACTTTTTGATTTAGTGACAGGCAGTTCAGTGAATGTTGGTTAAGTCAATGTAGTAGGGAAGATAACTGGGAAGGACTTGCAGGATGTTGGACTTGAGTTCGGATCGCTGCTCTAACATCGACTGGTTTTGTGATCATGGATGACCTGCTCAATTTCTCTGAGACTCAGTTTCCCCATCTGTAATGTGGGAATAATAATACATGCAGTGCCTTCTTCACAGGGTTGTTAGAAAGAGGAATAAAATAGAAAGTGCTCTGAAACACTAATTTATTTTATTATTATATTATTATTGTATTATTATATTATTTTATTATTATGTAATACATGTATTATTTTTATTAATTTATGATTATATAATACATATATTATTATTTATTGTTATTATAAGTAGAGCTAGCATCTGTAAAGCATTTTCAAGGTTTGCAAAGTCCTTTCAGCATGTTAACTCATTTGATATTCAGAACAACCTATGAAGCAGGCTCTCCCATCTTGCAGATGAAAAAACTGAGTCACAGAGAAATTTTAAGTGACTTGCTCAGGGTCATACAGCTGATGCTTAAGTATCTGAAGCAGAATTTAAACTCAGTTCTTTCTCATTCTGGCTCTCACACTATCCACGGCATGGAGTTAAGCATTTACCAGATAGGAGGTTCTAGATTGGAAATAAAAAAAGGATATAAGGTATAATCTCCACTCCCAAGGAAGTTGCAGTCTTATGGGGGCCGGGGGAGACCATGAACACAGATAAGTAGATAAGGTAGACTAGGCCAGGGATAAGAAAAAAGGCTGAGAAACAGTGATAAGGGGTTACACTGACACAGCACTTTAAAATTCATATCCTGAGGTGTTTTGTGCACAATGGTGCTCCAGGAAGTTTTTCAAGAGTGCCTTTAGAACATCTGAAGAGCACAGGATGTACTATTTTCAGTTGGGGAAGGAGAGAAGGTTTCCCTCTGGTAAGGGGCAGGAGATTGGGTCAGGAAAGAAGAAAAGGGCTTTGACACATGGGAGAACAGATGGTGTTGGCTCTGGGCCCCAGGGGATGAATCGTATTAAGGGCCAGTGGTGGACAGGGCAGGAGGAGGCCAGGCTACTCCTCCAGATGGGGGACATTCAGAAGAAAAATGTAAAATGAAGTGGATTGCAGTCTGGTATGGAAGGTCTTCAACTTTAATAGGCTAATAACTTGCCTTTTATTTGATATATTATTTATTAGATATCAGTCTATAAACATTAAATATATACTATATGATGCAGCTATTGGTGGTCAGTGAACAAGCATTTATTAAATACTTTCTATGTTCCAGGCACTATGCTGAGAGTTGAAGCTATAGAAAAGACAAAAACACGCTCCTTGTCCGTAAGGAGCTCGTGTTCTAATATGGGAGACAACATGCCAGCAACTATGTACCTCCACAAAGTGTGTGTGGATCAGCTCGGTGGCCCAGTGCGTGGAGTGCCGGGTCTGGAGTCGCCAAGATTCATTGTACGGAATTCAAGGCCAGCCTCAGACACTTACGACTCTGTGACAAGTCACTAAACCCTTGTTTGCCTCCGTTTTCTCATCTGTAAAATGAGGTGGAAAATGAGAAGGTGAAGGCAACCCGCGCCAGGTATATCTTCCAAGAAAACACCGAATGGGGGTCATGAAGAATCAGACACAACTGGACGATGACAGATATCTATCCACAGATACATACTATACATATAGACATATCTTGTATGTGGTTTACATGTTGTCTCCCACAGTGGAGTATCTATCCATGCTCCTTGT
>NW_025350299.1:0-5678 GCF_016433145.1 Gracilinanus agilis
GAAAGAAAGAAAGAGAGAGAGAGAGAGGAAGAAAAAGAGAGAGAGGAAGAAAGAAAGAGAGAGAAAGAAAAGAAAGGAAAGAAAAGGTTTAACAAAATAAATAAAAATACAGTAAAGCACAAATAATGTTAATATGTGGCTTTCTGAGTCAAAATGTGGGGCTGGCAATGGCCTACTGTTCCACACCATCCTCACCCTCCTTCCTCATCCCCCCATCCCATTTCTATTAGAGTTGGACACTACCAATCCAGATTACCAACAGGTGACTCCTCAACTTTCTTTTTTTCCTTTTTGGAGGAAGAGGGAGAACACTGATTCATTTCCACAGGTGAATTGAAAGTAAAAGAGGCATATTTCAAAGCACTTATTATGAGACAAAAAGGCTCTTTATAAGACAGCATAGCAAAAGGTATGGAAATTTGTCAAAATGAATGTAGAGTTTGTGCTTTTGACAGATATGGTAGATTATTTGCCTGACTCCAAAAAATGTCTGACTTCATCTGGTATGTATTCAGAGCTATCATTATGACAGTTTCAATTGACTAGGGCAAACTTCTTCCCTGGCAACTCAGTTTAGTTAACAGTGACTGCCAGATTAACATTATTAATAATCGTAATAATAGCTGGCAATTATTTTGTGCTTTAAGGTTTATAAAACTCTTTACATTCATTATCTCATTTGATCCCCACAGCAACCCTGCCAAATAGATATTGTAGGTATTTTTATCCTCATGTTAGAAATGAGAAAACCAAAAAGTCTTACTGAGGTGAGTATTGTCACAAAAGTTAGTATCAGATAAGATTTGAACTCAAGTGCCTATTATCTCCAAGTTCTGAGTTCTTATCACTACATCTTCCAAACTTTCTCATGTTAACACTTTATCTTGTGCTTTAAGGCAGTGATGGAGAATGTTTTAGAGACCAAGTGCCCAAACTGCAACCCTCACACTGTGTGTGAGCCCCCCACTCTACCCCAGACAGGGGAGGGAAGAAGCATTCCCACTGGGCTCTGGGGCAGAGCAGTGGGCGAGGAGAAAAATATCCTCAGGCACATGTGGAGAGGGAAAGGGAGCAGCCCTCTCCAGCACACTTTGACACATTGCCATAGGTTCGCCAACATGGCTTTAAGGTTTATAAAGTACTTTGCATGTCTTATCTTATTCAATCTTCACAATAATCTTGAATTATTATTCCCATTTTACACCTTTGAGGAAACTGAGTCTCAGAGAGGTAAATGACTTGCATAGGGTCACATTGATGGTGAGTATCAGGATTTTAAGTGAATTTTTAACTGATTAAGTTAATCAATCACATTCCCTGGATGAGGATTTGAACTCAAGCCTTCCTGACTCCAAGTACAACAATACTGCATTACCTAGTACCTATACAAAAACAAGAACAATACTTCCCTGTAGCTTTCTAATGCTATAGTTAATTAATACTTAATTATTTTAATAATTAAAAAGAAATATTGTTAAGCAATTGGTAACAACGGTTTAATTTCTAAGGCTCTCCTACATTTGCATGCCACCAAGTAGGCATATCTAATATTTGCCACTTTTATCACTTCAGTGGAGATCCTTTTCCATTAACCTCTTCATCTCTTGAGGATTTCCTTATTTTCAAAGTTCCCTTCAAGCCCAGAAGCAGTCTTCTTCCAAAATTATTCTTTCAATCAGCAGGAGTCAGTAGTGAGTGGAATGACTCCATAGATTCTGATCCCCCAGGCAGGAAAGAATAGTGTTCAGGTTCTCCAGTCACAATCCCATTTGGCTTCTCCAGATAGTCTCAACCTTCACTTCCCTTCATAAATCCAAAATGTTTCTTTTGCCCCTTTCAGACTTTTTTTTTTCTTTTGTAATGGGGCTTTACCTTTGGAACAATTTTTTTTGCAGGTGGATTACAACTGAATTCACAAATAAAATAAATGCCTTGTGTTAAATATGGCATCATTTTTAGACTTTTTTATTCTATAAGGAAAAGCTTCATCCTTGAATATCCCCCATGGTTTTTCTTGTAGTTTTTTGGCCAAAGGATAAGGACAATATGGTATCATGGAAAGAACGTCGAACTGAGAGATAAGACAATTGAATTCTAGTTCTCATTCTACCACTAAATCAGGACATAACTCTGGAGAAATGATTTCATCTCTCCAGGTCTAAAATAACTCACCTGTAAAATAATAGAAGGATAGAGTAGATGATCCCTAAGCTCTCAAGCTGGGAGGTTGGGTTAGAGAGAGTTCCAGACCTAGAGGAAGACTCATCTTTCTCAGTTCAAATATGTACTCAGACTCTTGTTTTAAAAACACTTCCCTTCCATCTTGGAAACAATACTGTGTATTGTTCCAAGGCAGAAGAGAACTAAGGACTAGGCAATGAGGTAAAGTGATTTGCCCAGGGTCATACAGCTAGAAGGCCAAATTTGAACCCAGGACCTTTCATCTCTAGGCCTGGATCTCAATCCACTGAGTCACCTCAGATTCTTACTAAGTGTGTGACCTTGGGCAAGTCACATAACCCTGTTTGTCTCAGTTTCCTTATCTGTAAAATGAACTAGAGAAGGAAATGGCAACCCATCTCCAGTATCTTTGCCAAGAAAACATCAAGTGGGGTCACAAAGAGTTGGGCATGACTGAAAATTACTGAACAACAACAAGATCTCTCATTCAATTTTCATAGAACAGAATTTGAGAATTGGAAGGTACCATCTGATCCACCCATACATGAGGAACAATCTCCATTATAATATATACAATAAGTAGTCATTCAGCCTCTACTTGAAGACCTCCAAGAACATGGAACCCAACACTTCTCAAGGCAGCCTTTTCCACTGTGTTATGATAACTCTGTTAGGAAGTTTCTCCTGATATCATCTACACTGAATGCTTTGCAGTTTCCACCCACTGTTCCCAGTTCTGCCCTCTGTGGTTAAATAGAAAAGGTCTAATCTGTCTTCCAGGTGGAAGTCCTTCAAATACTTTTACATATCCACTTTAAATCCTCTCCCCCAAGCTAAATATTCCTATTTCTCTCAGCAAACCCTCACATGACATGGATTCAAATTCCTTTATTCTCTTGATCACCTGCTACCTGACATTTTCTAGCTTATCAATGTCCTTTTAACTTTTGGTCCCCAGAATCAAACATGACACTACAGATCAATTCTGACAATTGCAGAATACAGAGGTACTATCATTTTCCTTTTCCTAGAAGTTATATTTCTCTTCATGCAGCCCAAGATCAAAATAGTTTGTTTTGGTGTTTTTTTTGGTGGTGGTGGTGGTGGTAGTGGTGGTAGTGGTGGTTGTTGTTGTTTTGTGGGGGCAGCTGGGTGGCTCAGTGGATTGAGACCTGGGTCCACAGATGAGAGGTCCTGGGTTCAAATTTGACTTTAGACACTTCCCAGCTGTATGACCCTGGGCAAATCACTTAATCTCCATTGCCAAGCCCTCATTGCTCTTCTGCCTTGGAACCTATACATAGTGTTGATTCCAAGATGGAAGGTAAGAGTTTGGTGGTTTTTTTAAAATAGAATTTTGTTTGCCACATGAGTTTGTGGTCCACTAAAACCCCAGAGCTTTTATAGAACAACTTCTTAAAAATTCTTCCCTCATCTGTATAGTCATATTTCATGGATAAGAAAACTGTATTTGACATTAAAGTCCTTTACAATCTGGTACCAATGAATCTGTCCAAATTTTCTAGATTCTTCATTACCCTCCCTCAACTTCTTCCAAATTTCAGCCAAGATTCTCTCTTTGCTGCTCCTTTGTAGATGTTATACCTTCTTCCACTTCTCTGTCTGTGCCCAGGCTGTCCCTCATGCCTGGAATGCTTTCCCTCATCATCTCTTCCTCTTGGATGCCTACCCTTCTTGAAGAGTTTCCTGATTCCCCTAGCTGCTATCTAAAAAATTACTTTATTTATTATTTATTTATGTTTCATAGATTTTATATTTACTCATCTGTGTAATTGTTGTTCCCTTCCCTGCCTCCAGTAGAATGAGTAACTGCTTGTTTTTAGACAATGCTTTTGTTTTAAGTCACTTTTAAGTTGTATCCAACTCTGTAACCCAATCTGGGGTTTTCTTGGCCAAGATACAGGAGTGGTTTGCCTTTTCCTTCTTCAGCTCATTTTACAAATGAGGAAACTGAGGCAAACAGAGTTAAGTAACTTGTCCAGGGTCACGATAGCTAGGAAGTGTCTGAGGCCAGATTTGAGCTCTAGGCCCAGTGCTCTATCCACTCAACAGGATAACTGCCCCAGAGAATGCTTAGTTCTTTTTACCTTTGTTCCTTAGCACCCCGATCTATACTTAGTAGGTGCCTGATAAGTGCTCATTGGACTGAACTGAATCAAAATAAAAGTCTGATAGCCCCCAACCTATATTTCAATTGTTTTTTTTGAAAACATATTCAAAAAATTGTGTTAGTCCTCTAAACTCGGCTTTGGGAAGTAGCTCTCAGAAAACTCAGCTTTTAGTTACTCTCAGAAAAATCATTTTTTTCCTTACTTTTTTCAATCCCAGGAACTTCTACCATGTTTCTCTTATGCCTGGGTTGTTTTTTTCCAATAAGGAGACAAAGAACACTTGTCTCTTTTTAGGGGACAATATGATATGTAAATTCCTCAAGGAACTACCTTTAGCCTTTTTTGGTATCTGCAGTGCTTAGCAAAGTGCCTATCACATAGTAGGTACTTAATAACTGTTTATGGGTTGATTGATATGAAACAAATTGATTTAGAATATTAAAGCATAAAAACCATGAATTTAAGCTTGGGGAGTGTCATTGATTTGATTCCCTATGAGCCTGATTCCACATCAAAGAATAATTACAGAGAGTCAGGGCTGAACACTGAAACAGAAGGTCCTGGGTTCAAATTTGACCTCAGACACTTCCTAGCTGTACAACCCTGGGCAAGCCACTTAACCCTTATTGCCTAGTCTTCACCACTCTTCTGCCATGGCATTAATATTTAGTATTGATTCTAACTAATTTTTTTTAAGTTATGACCAGGGCCTGGCTTCTCCTTCCAAGCACCCACTATATCACCAAAAATTGTCTCTTCCTTTCTATTTTTTTTTCTGGAGCTTGTGAGAAAGTGAAGTATTAGGGGAGAGAAAAGGGAATTCGTTGCTTTGTAACTCATGGTATTGGGAACCATATGATCTTCCACTGAATTTCCACTGGGATACTTGGCCTAAGGTCTTAGAGACTAGGCTGGCAGAATATAAATTCTGATTGGAGACACATACCTTTGTTGTGTGAGGACTAACCCAGCTAAAGTCAGAGAAGTTCATCACCAGGTTTACTGAAGGGGGATGAAATATCCAGTTACAACTCTAGAAAATGATCTAATAATATACAGGGGTCAGTCAGTCAACAAAGGATTTAAGTACTTAGAATATGCTAAACTCTGTTCTAAGCAATAGGGATATTGTAGTGATCCCAGAAACACTCCTATTTCTCTAAATGATGAATCAGTCCATGAACAAACATTTATGAAATATCTACTAGGTGCCAGATGGGGCAGTTGGAGGGCACAGTGGATAGAGTACCGGGCTTTGAGTCAAGAAAACCCAAGTTCCCATCCAGGCTCAAGCACTTTCTGGCTGGGTGACCCTGGGTAAGTCATTTAACACTATTTGCCTCAGTCCCTTATCTTTTTTTTTTT
>NW_025350300.1:0-7406 GCF_016433145.1 Gracilinanus agilis
CAAGTCGCTTAACCCCAATTATCTAACTTTTATTGCTCTTCTGCCTTAGAATGGATACTTCTGTTGATTCTGAGGTAGAAGGTGAGGGCTAAAAATAATAATAAAGGGATTGAGGTGGAAACCAATGGCGGATTATATAGTCCTAGAATTCTATTGGAGAGTAATAGTTAATTACTCTAGGCAATAGGGAAGTAACCAGCTTTAGGGGAATGCTTGACATTCTGAGCTCTTTGGATGGGATATAGTAGACCCAGGATATTGTCTTATTGGTAGGGAAATTTGCAGTTTTATTGGATGGATAAAACTTATCATTGCAAATTGAAGCACATTCCAATGTTACAAGGTTTAAGAATTACAATTCTATCAGTAAGACTAGAAGCCTGGTTAAATAGAAGGGGGGGATGTTCAATCTTCAGCACTGCCACTTAGTATATTTAGGTAAACTAAGGGGGTTGGGCAAGATGATCTCTGAGGTCCCTTCCAGCTCTAGACTGCTGTACTCAACTGCATTCAGGTATTCTATATAGTAGCATAAGATTTAAATTAATATAAATGACTCAAAGTATTACATTTTATAAGCTTTATTAATAATCACTTAAAGTAGAAGAAATAATAGAACAACTAAGTAAAAAAAAAAACCATGTGAGTAAAATTCTCCTGCCTGGCTCTTACCCATCCTCCACAACTGCCATCCCAGGAGCAGGGAGAGAGGGAGGAGCTACACTCCCAACTCTATCTTCAAAGCATAAACGTATATGTGAGAAGGAAAATGGGAAGCTAGGAAAGAGAATTCTAGGGAGAAAATTCTAATTACACAATCCCCCCATGATTCCATTGGGGAAAAAGTATGTAGAAATCTTTCAGATTTACATGCCTAGTTTCCCCAATGAATCAGTACACATAACCAACTTATGTCCCTAAAGATCTTTAACTAGAGGTACAAATTTTACTTTCTAAGGAATAATTTGGGGATAAGAGGGAAATAAAAGAGAAAGAGAACAAAACCAGTGATTGCTAGGTGCATTGACAAAAAACCAATTAGGGTGCAGTCCCCTTTGTCATAAGTGTACATTCAAAATATATGCCTCCCACAGTTCAATGGTTTCTGCAGGCTTCTCTATGACATCTCCTCCAAACAGTTCACTTCCTTGATCCAAGGAGATAGCAAGTTTCTTATTCTAAAATTACTCTCAAACAAGCAAAGGTTTTGTGAATCTAGAATTTTATGACAACAATACAATTCCCCCAGAGGAGGGTGTTGACCAATACACAGATCTCCCTGGGATACATGACTGAGTTATAAGGTATTTGAATCAATTGTCAAAAGAAAATAAAAAACATTAAAAAAAACAAATAAAAGAGAAAAAAGTAACTTCTAGATGAAACATAAAATATCAGTCTTGTGTAAAAATTCTAAATAAAGAAGAATAAGCCCATAATAGGTCCTTGAATCAGGACCCAATTAAAGTGATTTATGTCCCACAAGCCTGTAGTAGCAATTATGCATTTACCCAATCAGCAGCCAGGATTATAGAAAAGGGCCATACTATGAAAGAGAGAGAAAAAAGGACTAGATTTTGAAGCAGAAGGGAAATATTCCCTGGTCTGATTTTACCTTTGCTTTCAGGGATAGGGGAGCCAAAATGGCAGCCATATTGAGATACTTGGTAGAAGTCTGGATCTGGCACAAGGGAATTCTATGTCTGATGTTGTCAAACAGCAGCTTCCTCGAACCCTAAAATAAGTTCAAGTCCCCTGTCTTGGTGCAGAATCTCATCAGTCCCACTTGGCCTTGACCTTGTGCTCCTAGGCAGTGTGTAGGTTAACTTTGTGGTCCTTGGCACTGTGCAGTGGCTCTTTTGTGATCCCTTCTCCTGGAATCAGACACAATCATTAATAAAAGTCCCATAATATTTAACAATAAATGGCATATTTTCATAGTCTAAAGCTTTTGTGTATGCATTGACATTAGGGCTAATGGACATTTTAAACTTATCCTAGTGCAAAATCAAAAAACCATGAATACTGGTAACGTGCTTCAAGCACAAAAAATGAGAGAAAAAAAGAAAACTATTGCACATACAAGGAAAAATAATAATAAAACTTAAAAAAAATAAAAAATATATAGTTTACATTCCATGAAAAGGTGTCAGCCAAGTAGAGGCACAATACAAAGGTTTCTCACCCAAAAATGAGATCCATTTCCTTTTTAACTTGGCCATGATCCACAGTGAGTGCACTTGATTTTTCACAAAGCAACAGCTTTTTAAAAGTTACAGCAGCCAATGCACATTCGAAGAAGTACCAAAATCCCCCAAATCACAAGAGCCCATTTAATGACTCATTAGGATTCATATGAGCCTCTATAGCTACTCGCTGTGTAACATTTTAAAAACCTTTGAAGCTCCTGGATATTTGTCACAAGTTCTCCAGATCTAGCCAGTCTTTTAACCTTGATGAGGATATTTCTAACGTCTATTACTGCTATCATTCCAAAATTTGGCAGGAGAGCCCAACAAAAAACCTTTTGGATCTAAATCTTGATGAGTCTGCCATCAAGAATCTAGATCATTCTGGTGGAAGGGTAGAATAAGCTGAAGAGTTACAAATATAAAACCATCCAGGAGCCACTAAGCTCCATGGGAAAATTCTCCAGGAGCCATCCAGGGGTTACCAAGTCTCCTAGGAAATCCTTCCCATCTCCTGGATGAGATTATAACCCATAACAAGGTAACTAAGCCCCTTGGGAAACCTCCCTCCTCTGGTATGAGATGGTAACAGCCATAAAAGGCATGTCTTTATATGTCCCATTCACTGCAATGTGCAGGCGAGGACTACAATAGTGAAAATCACTTCAGGTGTCTCATCTATTACATTTTTAATAAATGTGGAGGTGGGGCATACAATAGTGCTATTGCACTTCACTTCAACTACTAAATGGACCCTTAACTCTTGTTACACACAAGTCAAAGGTAGGCAAATGATCAGTCAGAGGTAGTGGTGCTACTAGATATCTGAAAATCACTTCTGAAGACCCATTAAAATCAATTGACATTTTTAATTCATTAAATTCTCCAAAGGTTGTATACAGGTTTTAATTGGTTTGATGGAGTCCATCCATCATCTATGTGACAATTAACAAAGGTAAAAAGGAACAAAAGGTCATTAAGGCAACATGTGATCTTGATGGATCTGGTGACAAACCCAGCATCCATAAAGGACCTATGTTTTTTGCCACACAAAAGGGTTTGTCTAAGTTGTTTATGGACTTTTACAATGGTTTTTTCTCTAGACCAGTCATAGGGGAAGGGTACAAATAAAGACAATATAACAGAACATATACTAATGGCCAAAACACAGTAGCTGAAAATGACATAGTGTAACAGAATATGTTAGATTAATTCAATATGTGAACTTAAAAAAATTGATTTTAAAGCAAAAAATCAGCAAATATAATAAGTATGATAGGATATAGGTACTCAGTGTGTAAAAAGGAAATTAAAAAAACCATCTAAAAATGTATATATTTCTATGGACAAGGGAAATGTATCAAAACTACATTTCCCTTGATCCAACATGGTCCAACTGGTTTCCGTTTCCGACGTCTTGACGCAGGGGAGCGCTTAAATCTCGTGGGTTAGGAGGGAGTGCTCTTTTTGCCAGTAAGCGCTCTCTTCTTTGGCGAGTAGGAACTTGGCTAGGAGGCAGTATGGTGGCGGCAGTTTTGAATGCTTACAAGCGCGTGGTCTAATGATTTTATCTATCAACATGGCTTTAATTAAAATACTAATTTATATTATTATAGCAGCCTTTATCATTTTTCATATTAATAATTATGGCAACCAGAAGTTTGGAAATAGAATTTTCAATTTTCTAGATAGCCTAACTATAGCCATGCCTGCTTTTTGGCCATCTGGCTCAGCTCTTTTGAGCACTTTTTTAAAAAAGGAAAGTGACTTTCCTTGCCATGCTTTTGCTAAAAGCAAGAGCACGTTTTTGCCTCCAGTGGGACTCAGCCGGCCAGTCCAGCCCAAGTTAATAGAAGGTTTTACATGTGAGCAATCAGTCTAAGAGTCCTTTTCTCCAATTCTTATAGCTGAGTTACAGAGACTTCTTCACTATTTGGAGGGGAGCAAATTGAAACAGTTAACATCAATAAGGCAATGGAGTCCGAAAAGGCTTAAAATTCACCTCCAGATTCATTGAGGTTCCTTCCTCTCCCAAGTATTCTTGTCCATCTAGATTCCTTTGATCACGCCTCTGGGGTCCTGCATATTGAGGGAGATTTCTGCACTGAGCATAGTGTAGATGAACCCCATATTGGATGTGTTGCAGAGACTGGGTAGAATCTCCCTTCTGCATTTTGAGGTTACTCAAGATATATTTCAGTTGTTTTTTCTTGGGGAAGAATGGATAAATTTCAAGGTATCCAGTCAGTACAAGTACTCCTAGGAATGGTAGTAAGGAAAAACATCCTAAAACTGTAGTAATGCACTTCTTTTTCATAGGGTAGGCCATGCTCTTAAATCAAATCATTAAATCGGTTGCAATACTACTTCCGTTTGGAGGTGGCACTACCCTAGTATGTATTGGCTAGGAGTAAAAACCTCACAAGGCTAGTAGATGGAGATATGCCCCAATCAGACTTTGAATGGAGAGTGGGTAAAAAGCCTTAGCCCAAGACTGGATTTAGAAGTGACAACAAGAAAAAGCAAAAGCTTTCTATTATAGGTACAATGAAAGGGGCAGCTGGGTAGCTCAGTGGATTGAGAGCCAGGCCTAGAGATGGGAGGTCCTAGGTTCAAATCTGGCCTCAGACACTTTCCAGCTTTGTGACCCTGGGCAAGTCACTTGACCCCCATATAGGCACAATGAAGGTAAAAACTCCTCAGAGCTGTTTAGCTGAGCTGGTCTGGCAGAGCAAAAGGGTTTTATGGGTATAGAATACAGGCCGTTGGGATTTGAGCTCTAAGTCCCACAAACCAAAGAGGGTAGAGATGCCACTTTGGGGCCACAGGAGACATGAAATGTGGTTATCTCAAAATAATCTACTCCCTACCTTTACTCAAAGGCTATCTTAAAAAAAATCTGATTCTATCCTCCTAGTTGGCTCGTCAACAATAGAAGATTTAAATTAATATCAATAACTCCAAATATTATATTTTATAAGATTTATTAGTAATCACTTGAAGTAGAAGAAATAATAGAACTAAAGTATAAAACCTAAATAAAACCACATGAGTAAAATTCTCCTGCCTGACTCTTACCCAACCTCCACAACTGCCTTACCAGGAGCAGAGAGAGAGGGAGGAGCTACACTCCCAACTTTATCTTCAAAGTGTAAGCACATAATGTGAGAAGGAAAATGGGAAGCTGCAAAAGAGTTCTGGGGAGAAAATTCTAATTACACAATAGGAAATGTTCCTCAATTATAATATTTATAATAAATTTTTATATAATTTATATACATTATTGTATGTTATTATACAAATACATTTTATACAAATTATATTTATAATTTATACAGTATACAGTAATACAAATTATTGTAAGTAATATGAAAATTATAAAATCAGTAAATTGAAAAACTTAAAAGGCATGGTGGACCTTCCTGTTTAAATAAGTTCTATTGGAAATCTTTTTGGAATGTCTAGAAATTTTTGTAACATAAGACAAACCTTTTACATTTATCTTCCTGTTGATAAAAAATCTTTATATATTCCATCAGTCCTAGTTGCCCTTTAGACTTCACATTGATATTTTGCTCATATCTTTCTTCTGTATTTATGTATTATAGAGTACACCATATATTTCTTTATAACATTGTGTTTGCTAAGAAGATCAGGATCGATTGTTATTTGAACTTTGAACTTTCCCTAATGCCTAGAATGTTACTCTGTAAATAATAGAGGCATAATAAATGTTTCTTAAAGGAAATCACTCGGAGAGGGAAATAGAAATTCTCATAAAATATAATTACATAACTGATCAATCTATATAAGGTTAACAATTAATAAAGTGGTTATTGAAGATGAAGAAATACTTTGTATGGAGAACAAAGATGCACAGGTAGAAAAATTTTAGTCAATATTCCCTGAGCCCTATACAGTCAGTTGGGGATCTTATCATCCTAGATTATCAGAGCTGGAAAGTACTCAAATTCAGTTGCCTGGATTGCTAGATCCATCCTAAAGGATGGAATACAACTTTCTGCTTTAGAGATGAAGAAACTGAGGCCTAGAAAAATTGCCATGCAGAGAGACCTAAGGATATAGGCCTGTAAAAAATAGGTTTAAATTGGTTTATTTGTTTAACACCATTTATTCCTTATAAATGGATAGAGCCTAGAGTCAGAAAGACACAAGCATCTTCCCGAGTTCAAATCACTTAGACACTTCAGACACTTTACTAGCTGGGTGTTCCCAGGCAAGTCACGTACCCCTGTTTGCCTCAGTTTCCTCATCTGTAAAATGAACTGGAGAAGGAAATAGCAAAAAATTATTCCAGTATCTTTGACAAAACAAAACAAAACAAAACAAAAACAAAAAGGGGTCACGAAGAGTTGGATATGCCTGAACAACATTTTTCTTTATTATTTAAGAGTTTAGGAGTAAAAGAATAGTCTGGGAATGAAGTGTTCTATCATTCCTTGTGAAGGATGAAATTTAATGTTTTGTAAGAAAAGTTTGAATTTTAGAACAGAGTAGCTAGAGATTTGGAACAGGGCCAAATCCCAGAATCACAGGGATTCTGATTCTGGTGTTCCATGTGACAAAGTTAGCAGCAGACCTAGGCTGTAAGAGGATTCCTGACAGCCATTTTTACGCCTTGTGATTTACAGTGTCACTTGCAGTGTCAATATCAGTGGGGTGTGGGCCTGGGCAGTCAATGGGGGAAGGAGGGAGAAAGTAGGGCTTTGCCTTAATGTGGCCTCTTGGTTATTTTCAGGAAGTTCTAGGTGCAAGAAAAAAGGGTATGTGAAGAAGCAGGAGATGGACAGTCTGGGAGAGTTTAAGGGAACTGTTTGGGGGGAAGAGGGGAAGAGGGAGATGAGGATGTTTGAGAAGTCTGCAGGAAAGATGGGCTTTCCTTTTCAGTAGTAGACCTCTTTACGTGGGTGTATGGGTTTTGGAGGAGGTGGCTAGGTGCATTCATTTTATGTCCAACTCATTGTGACATTTGAGGTTTTCTTGCTGAAGATACCGGAGTGGTTTGCCGTTTCTTTCTCTGGCTCATTTTACAGATGAGGAATTGAGGCAAATGGGGTTAAGCAACTTGCTCAGATCACACAGCTAGTGAATTATATGACTATTTTTTTTTAAAATATTTGTTATGTATAATATATTATATAACATATATTTCATACATTTATTGTATATTATAAAACATATTCATATATTCATTAT
>NW_025350301.1:0-1140 GCF_016433145.1 Gracilinanus agilis
ATATAATATAATATAATATAATATAATATAAAATAATATATAATAATAGCACTCACTGAAACCTCAAATGCAAAGAAATCTCTGTGTAGTGTCTACCTGTACTCCAGATAGCCCAAATGAGTCATCTCGGGGTCACTTGACATTTTAATTATTCACATGTAAACACTGGAATCATCAGGTGATTTCCCAGTGTTCTGATTTATCAAAAATGTGAAGCAAAAAGAGCATCAAACACATGGTAAGAATTTAGCCTGTTGTTGGACATTCGCTCTAACACAGAGCAGTAACAAACAACATTTAGATAATGCTTAAGAATTATAAAGTGCTTTATACTATTATTTCACTGGCTCCTCACTACAAATCTTGCCCCTCTAGTCCATTTGCCACCCAGTTGTCAAGTGATTTTCCTAAGGTACAAATCTAACCTTGTCACCCCTCTACTCATTATTCTCCAGTGGCTCCCTATGGATCCCAGGAACAAATATCAAATCTTGTTTTGAATTCAAGCCCTTCATAACCTGGCATCCATCCTACCTTTCCTATATCTAGGCTGTTTCTCAAACAAGACCCTCCATCACCCAGCTCTGGGCATTTTCATAGGCTGTCCATCCCCCTGTACCAGGAATAGTCTTCCCTCTCCACTAGCTGACTTTCTTGGCTTTTCTCAAGTCCCACTTAAAATCCCACCTTCTCCTGGGAAGCCATTCCTGACACCCCTTAATTCTCTAATCTTTAGAGTTAGTAGTTTGTAAATAGTCTCCTCATTAGACTGTGAGCTCCTCAAGAGCAGGGAATGTCCATGTCATTAAAAAAAAAAATTTCTAGTGCTTAGAAAAATACCTGATAAATGTTTACTGGCTGATTGACTAACTCTCGAAGGAAGGTGGTATGATGATGGCTCCCACTTTGGAAATGAGGAAACTAAGTGAACATAGAATAGTTTACCTGTCAGATCTCTGGGAAAGGAAAGATTTTAAAACCAAGCAAGAGTTAGAGAATATTACAAAATGTAAAATAAATTATTTTAATTACATTAAATAGAATGGGGGAAACTAAGGCTGAGAGATGATAAATGACTTGTTTAGAATCACACGGCGACTAAGTGTCTAAGGAAGGATTTGAAATCAGGTTTTTCCAAGT
>NW_025350302.1:0-1064 GCF_016433145.1 Gracilinanus agilis
TATATATATATACATGTATATATATATATGCATGCATAAATAGATAAATAGTAATTTTGTTTACACATACATATGTACTCAAATTCTAAACATGGGATTATTTTCACTCAATTATTCAACATTAGACTAAACAATATGTATTTAAAATATGAGATTCTTTTTCAGTGACCAACTTACAACTGAGAAATGAAATCATATCAAATTTGCTATTTATGAAACCATAGGACAAAAGAAAAAGTACAGCTTAATGGAAAGATGACTCATGAGTTTTGCCTGAAGAGGATAACAAAGACAGTTGAGGAGTTGGTTTTATCATGCATCTAAGAACATGAAACATCATTTTATGTGATGTTTGGTTATCTCTTATTAATGGTATACATTTTTTAAAGATTCATAAATTATTAGTATTGTATGTGCCAACATCTCTTGCAGATGATAGAGAAATTTTATAGAAAAAAACTTTACAAAACTCTCGAATGACCAGCATTTCTTTCTTGGGAAAGTCAGTATTTATATATGCAACATATTATAGTACAAGAGAAAAGATCACTGTCTCTGAAGTCAGAAGATGTTCTAATGCCATGTTTGATACTCATTACCTGGGTCTTAATTCAGGCCAGTTCATTAGCCTTCCTGGGTACAAGTTTCCTCATCTGTTAAATGAGCACGTTGGACTAGATGGTCTCTGATTTCCCTTTTCAGTTTTCAATCTCAGATTCTATGATTTATTTAGCTTCTGATTTCTTATGCAACCAAAGAACAATTCTTTTTTCAGTATATTTGTCATTGATGTTGATGACATGTGACTCATTTTTAAATTATTCTTTACTACTGCGCTTGGAGTGATTATAAATTTTTGACTTCAGAAGTCACCATGCCCTTCTAACTTTTACTGAGTTTAGGGGAAGAAAAAATATTGCCAGTGACAAGAATCTATAGAGGGCCCCAAGAAGATCATGTTGCTTCTTAACATGTAGGTTACAGGATCAGAAGGAATTTGATAGGAGGGGGAAAAGATATCCTTTCTTTAATTTGTTCTTTGGTTAAACTTCTTACTAGGTTAA
>NW_025350303.1:0-1126 GCF_016433145.1 Gracilinanus agilis
AGTGCTTTTTATTTTATTATTATTATTATAAATTTTTTTATCATGAGTCCCTTGGGATTATCTTGGAACCTTGTTCTGCTGATAATCATTTAGTCCTTAACAGTTGATCATCCTATAATATTTCCATGTTTGGTTCTCTTTCAATCTCTAGAGGTTGCAGTGGCATGAAGAAAATAATATTGTGATTCCAAAACAAATGCTTTTCCCCCCATGTAGCTGAAGTATTTTCTAAATTAATGTGTAAATTGGAGAAAATTAGCAGGCTATACTTTTTTAGTTTCTATCAGTATTATTATCACAACCCTAGTTTTCTAGGCTAAGAAACTAGCAGCTATGTTTGAATGCTATTGCTTGAATTTAAATTCAACTTCAGATACTTGGGTAGTTATGGGAAAGACATTTAAACTGTCTGCCTCAGTTTCCTCATCATTAAAGTGGGAGAAATAATAGTATCTACCTTTCAGGGTTATTCTAAGGATGGGATGAAATACTATTAATAAAACTCTGGAAACTATAAAAGATTATTTAAGTAGTAGCTATTATCTTCCCCACCATGATTTTCTTCTTTCCTTCCCCCAAGTTCTATTGGTTCTTTTATTTTTATTTTTGTAACATTACCTATATCTGTCCTGATAGGTCAGTAAATGGGTACAAAATCACATAGTTCACTATGCCATGCTTCACTTTCCTCCATGACTATCTTCTTTCCATCTGCCCTATTGCTAAATCATTTGAACTAACAATTTCAATTCTCTTAACACCCTCAATTTTGGAACTATTGTCTTCAGGCCTCCAATATTCTGATTGGTGGGTGCAAACTCATGTGACCCACTAAGATTAGCCCACTCTAGTCATGCTTCACATTTCACTCCAACTATTGTTTTGTCATCTGCTTTGCCAGCACGTATTCCCTCCTTCCCTTTCCAACTCTTTCTTTGGGAACAGTAATTAAATCAGTATTGCCATTGCAAATTGAAAGAGCAAGTCATTCAACTCTTCTGTGGCTATCCTTACCATACTTGTGACCTATCCTAAAATATACTTCCCTGGCTAATAGTCCCATATATATATAAACATTAATTTCTCTCTCTCTCTCTCTCTCTCTCTCTCTCTCTCTCTCTCTCTC
>NW_025350304.1:0-5242 GCF_016433145.1 Gracilinanus agilis
AGCGCGCCCGCCCCGTGGGTCACAATGCAGCCTGCGCCCTCGACGGCCCGTCCCCGCCGCGCGCCCCGCCCCGCCGCACCAGACACCTGCCCGGCTACCCCTGGACCAGAGCGTCCTCCTGCGGCCAGGGCTCGGGCAGCTGTTTCCCGCCTGGGACCGGCTCCGGCCTCCGGCAGGTGAGAATCCCAGAGGGGGAGCGGGCGGGGACGGGCGCGGAAGGGCGTGGGGCAGCGGGCCAAGGGCCCGGGCTAGGGCTGAGCTCGGGCTGAGCTCAACGTTGCTCCCCGCAGAGCTTCCCGGGGCCCGGACATGAGCGCCCAGGAGCCCCCGCAAGGTCGGAGATTCCCCATTGAGGCCGGAGACTCCCCCGGCCTGGCCGCAGCCCCCGAGCCCCAGGACAGCGCGGAGCCCGTAGCTACGGAGCACACCCCGGTCAGGTGAGGGATGGAGAAGAACAAAGGCCTGAGCCCCAGGGGTGGCCGCCAGCCCAGCCCTGATCGTTTTCCTCCTCCTTGGCTCCCCACCCCCATCCCACCCCCCGTGCCCATCAGCGGGTAGGACTTAAGAGCTGGAGGGGAAGGGAGCATCATTTTGGGCCACCCATCCCCACGATGACGTGTGAAAAGTGAGGCCCAAGGAAGGGAAAGGCATGGGAGAGGGATTCGAACTTGTATCTTCTGACTCCAAAGGCATTCTTTCTTGACTCATTTTCGAGGGTTCAAATCTCCCACCCCATCTCACCCCCTGCAGGCCGCTGCGACGCTGCCCTGGCTGCCACTGCCTGACGCTGCTGCACGTGCCCATCGACGTCTACCTGGCAATGGGCGGAAGCCCCCGGGCCCGCGCTACCTGAGTGCGCCTGCGCGGCGGCTCCGAGGGGGCCGGGCGGGGGCGGAGCCGGCCGCGGGGACACCGCGCTGAGGTCGCGCGCGCCGAGCACGAGACAATGATGCACATTTTAAAATAAAAGAATGATGCACATTTTAATAAAAGCACAGCTTAAACTGTTCTTTCCATTCCGGGCTGGCAGCGTATGTGTGTGTGTGTGTGTCTGTCTGTCTGTCCTTCAGCCTGGCTGCCCGCTCCTCAAATTGCACCTACTGCAACCAGCGTGTGGTGAGGCCCGGCTTTGTGCCCAGCCTCAGGGATGTTGAGATGAGCAGGTGACGCGCTCCCTGGAGGAGCTTTGGCCCGAGGGGCTCAAGGGGCCCATGCCTGGGTGGCCTAAGATAAATAAGCAAGCCCTAAGTGGAGGGGAGAGCCCTGGCAATGAGGGGCGCTCATCAGGGCAGGCTTCTGGGCAGTGGTGCACCAGGAGTGATACTCCCTCTGCCCAGAAGAGGCGTGCTCAATGCACATGGGGAGGGGCTCCGGGACCCCCTGTAGGGGGCCCGCCAGGACAAAATTATTGTCACAATAATATTAAAACTTAATGTTAGGGGCAGCTGGGTAGCTCAGTGGAGTGAGAGTCAGGCCTAGAGACAGGAGGTCCTAGGTTCAAACCCGGCCTCAGCCACTTCCCAGCTGTGTGACCCTGGGCAAGTCACTTGACCCCCATTGCCCACCCTTACCAATCTTCCACCTATAAGACAATACACCGAAGTACAAGGGTTTAAAAAAAAAAAAAAAAAAAAAAGATCAAAAAAAAAAACAAAAAAAAAAAAAAAAACTTAATGTTAGTGAGAAATATGACCCAAGGGAAAGCCAGGGGGGAGGACGGGCCCTCCATTTTTAAGGGATGTAAAGGTCTTGAGGCCAGAAAGTTTTAGGACTTCTGCTGTGGGAGGTAAAGGAAGGGGAGGCCAAGCCTGGACAAATGCATGGGCAGGGAGAGACCTAATGCTTGGCGGAGTGAGTGGGGCAGATAACAACCATGATAGGAAATAAAACAGAAAAAGGAGATGAAAGCCTTTCTCCTTCCCCTTTTCTCTTCCCTCCATTGCTTCTAGTTTTCCTTCCCACCCCTCTTTACCCTCAGTTTCTGTTCCTGTCAAATGAGACCTCTAAGATGCCCCCTCCAAGCCTTGGGCTCTCCCCTTCCCTCCCTCCTTCCTTTCCACCGAGGTCTCTGCCATTCTTGGGATCCTGATCTCTCCACTGAATCAGTCCCAGAAAAGGAGGTTGAACCACTCTGTGATTGGGAGCTAGAGGGGACATTAAATCTAACCCAACCTCAGTCTGAAGAAAAGAGCCAGGCACACCATGATGTGTGTCTTCAAGCTCCAGAATGACTCTGGGGAAGAAAAAGAGAGCTGGAAGAGCAAGAGGGGGAGAAATCTGGGGGAAATTCTAGGTTCGGGCCTCTTGAAGCCTAAATTGGGCCTTGATCTAGGAGCAGAACGAAGGACCCGGCTCTTCGAACATATTTTTGGACACGGTTAAAAGGAGAATGAAACCTCCAAACTAGAGGCCACTGAACCTGATTTTTATTTTAGTAGAATTCTAGGGACACAGTAAATCGAGCACTGAGTTTGGAACCAGGAAAGCTCATCTTCCAGAGTTCAAAGCAGGACTCAGACACGGTGACCCCTGGGCAAGTCACCTTACTCTGCCTCGGTTTCCTCTTCTGTAAAATGAGCTGGAGAAGAAAATGGCAAACCAGGCCCCTATCTCTTGCCAAGAAAACCCCAAATGGGGTCATGAAGAGTCAGATGCGACTGAAACAAAATTCTAGAACCTTTTCACCTAGAAAGGGAAGTGGTCAGGCATGACAAAGAGCCCGATGGGGATCATGGCCACACTAACCTAATTTCCCATTTTTGACCAGGCTATTGGACCAGCAGGACCAGACAGCATTTGGCCAATTCCTTGTGGACTCGATGGTAATGTGATTAGGTCACTTTGGAACTGGTTGAACAGCTAGATACAAAGTTTAGTCATCGATGATTTGACATCGAACCATCTTGTGCTCAATCAGGAAGTCTCCATCGGCTGGGGAATACCTAAGGAATACCCAAGGTAGGAATACCTAAGGAATCCGAGACACCCCTCCACAGATATTTTAATGACCCAGATAAAGGCAAACATTTCCTGCTTTTCACATTTTCAGAGAGCACAAAATGGTCCGCTGGATAACCGAGTGGTGATCCAAAAATATATCAACACACTTTCCAGCTGTGTGACCCTGGGCAAGTCATTTGACCCCCATTGCCCACCCTTACCACTCTTCCACCTAGGAGCCAATACACAGAAGTTAAGGGTTTAAAAAAAAAAATATATATATATATATATATGTATGTATGTATGTATATTGACAGTTTAGAACATTGGGTAGTCCCATTTGTTGCATCAAAAGATGGAGGGTGTACATTGAGAGAACAACTCAAGTAAAGCAACAGAACTGATGTTAAACCATCTGTAACTGCAAAAAAGGGCAGGGAAGTGGTGCAGTGGATAGAGCCCTGGCTTAGAGTCAGGAAGACTCATCTTTCTGAGTTTAAATCTGGCCTCAGATATGTACTAGCTGGGTGACCCTGGACAAGTCACTTAACCTCGTTTGTCACAATTCCCTCATTTGTAAAATGACTTGGAAAAGGAAATGGCAAACTACTCTGGTATCTTTGTCAAGAAAATCCCAAATAGAATCATGAAGAGTCAAACAACTGAAACAACAAAAAACTTTATTTTTAAATATAATTTTATTTTTTAGAAAATCTTTTTCCATGGTTACATGATGCATGTTGTCTCCTTCTCCTCTTCCCTTCCCCCTCCCGGAGCTGACAAGCAATTCTACTGGGTTCTTCGTGTGTTATCACTCAAAACCTATTTCCATATTATTGATTTGGCAAAAAACTTTTCTTAAAATGATGGTGAAGGGCAGCTGGGTGGCTTGATGGATAGAGAGCCAAGCCTGGGTTCCAATATGGCCTCAGACACTTCCTAGCTGTGTGATCTTGGACAAGTCACTTAACCCCTAGTGTCTGGCCCTTACCCCCAATACACAGTATTGATTCTAAGATGGAAAGTAAGGGTTTAAAAAAATAATAATAATGGTGAGGGTAGTCAATGAGATGAATACAAAGTTCTCCACCTGGCTTCATAAAGTCAAGTAATGATAACAGTAAGAGCTAAAGACTGTTTAATAAAGTTTACAAGGTTCTTTTGATCTCTTCTCTCATTAACAACCTTCAGAAGTAAGTGCTATTATTATGCCCATTATATGGATGAGGAAAAGAAGGCTTAGAGAAATTAAGTAAATTGTCCAGAGTCCTACCAAGAAAAGAGCAATGGAAGAGATGTCCTCCAAGTATTTGAAGGGCTCTCTAGGCAAAATTGGGACCAAGAGGTGAAACCACAAAACTACCAATGATTTAAGTATAGTAACTCGATATAAGTGTAACAATTAGAACTACCCTCAAAGTAAAACAAGCTTCTGAGCAAAAATACTTAGAGCCATACTTTTTTGTGGTGGTAGAGAAGCAGAAACAAAGAGGATGCCTGCCCCATGGAGAATGGCTGAACAAATGATGGCATGTGGATGAATGTCTTTTCCCATAAGAAATGATGTCGATTTCTGAGAAACCTGGTGAAACTGTTTGAACTGATGCACAGTGAAATGACTAAACCAGGAAAACCAGAAGAGACAAGTAACTTTGAAAGACTACAGAACTCTGGTCAGAGCCATGGCCAAACGCATTTCCAGATCTCAGAAGACCAATATGGAAGCCTGCCTTGCTCAACTATGCATATTCCTTACAAGAGTTTTGTTTGTTTTTTTCTTCAGTGGAAGGGGCAGATGGGAGACAGATATGGTTTTAATAGGGAGGGGAATAAAGAATAAGAAAACAAAATGGATTGCCTTGGGAGGGAGGAAATTCCCCATCTTCAGGGTGAAAAGTCTTCAAGAAAAAGCTGGATCATCCTTTGTTGGGGGTGCTAAAAAGGAGTCTTCTTCAAGTAAAGGTTGGGCTTGATCCTTTTTAAGGTCCCTTTCTGCCATGACATTCCAACATCTTTCTCTTCATTCTGCCTCCTTTTGACTTTTGACTTTTGACTTTTGACTTTTCTCCCCCTTCTCTAATCTTCTCAGCTTGCCTTTTTTTCCTCCCCCTTTTCCATTTCCACCTTCTCTTGCTCAGCTTGTCATTCTTGCTTATATTAAGTCTTGGCACTGGGGGATACAGAGGGAAAACAGCCCACTCCAGCCCTTAGAAATTTTCCTTCTCCTCCTTTGCTCCATCCCTCCCCTTCTACCTCTTCTCTTTCCCTTTCTTTCTGTTCTCTCTCTCTCTCTCTCTCTCTC
>NW_025350305.1:0-1390 GCF_016433145.1 Gracilinanus agilis
AATGGATACTAAAAGGATGGTCCCTGCCCAAGTGTGTCTTCCTGGGAACGGGTCTGATACTCTAGGGAAGACTACCTAAGACAAAAGGATATTTTGCACTTATCTTAGGGTCCATTATTAATCTGAAACTGCTAGCTTGAGATTCCCTTCGGGGTAGATTCTGACTGGAACAGGTAACAAGTTCAAGTTTTGGGGTCTCCAATTTACAAGGAAGTCCTAAAATTTGAGGTATATCAGGCCACAAGTTTGGGGTCTTTGGATTCCACAACAGTGGTTTTGGAAAATCACAAATGATTCTGAAATTCCTCTGGAAATTTATCCTGGAGAGAGAGTCCTGACTGACCTTGCCTTAGTTCCTTCAGATGGCCTGGGGCCTGGTCATGATCAAGCCTTGATTTGTATTTACAGTGGAGATACTCAATTCAACACTCCTGTTCCTCATATCAGGTTTTGTGACTAAAGTATGATATGTTAATTATTGCCAAAATATATAAGAATAACTGTTGGGATGTGAACTCATAGGCTTTAAGCAATCCTTAGAGTGGGGAAGTGATCATCCTTGTAGGATGAGAAAGGCTTGTTTGGGGGTATGGAAATTGTTTTTGGACTGCTGAGAAGCAGAACTTTTCTGAATTGTAATGGGTAAGACTTGTCTTTTAATGAAAAAAGGCTTCTAGGTCTGGATCTTTTCTGGCCATCTAGGCTGCTAACCCTTGAGTGACATAATGATGGCATAAGCCAGTAACAGCCTTAGCTTATAAATGAAGGCACTCACTATGTATCCCTTGGGACATGAGGAAAGGTTTTCCTGGTCTGCCTTCTCCTTTGTGACAAATGCAGATAATCAGCACATGATGCAAATTGTAAAATTAAAGTTTCCATTTCCCCAAACAACCTATAAGGTTAATTGAAAATTATCAAATTGTTAGGGAACATACTTTGAGAAGCAAGTGAAGTTTATTAATAAATGACTTGTATTTTCAGCCTTGATTTACCAGGATTGAAGTTTGGATCTTGAGCTTGGAAACATAACCCAAAGCTTTCTGGATTTCCTTCAGGATCTGGGGTAAAGGAATTTATCTGTGAAATATTGTTACTCGGTTGTTCATAGCTGCCATGTAAATGTGGGCTTTACAAAAGAATATTCTTTAACAGAAACCTCATATGCCAACTCTGCAAACAACTTAGGAATCACATTTCCTAAAGGGACCCATTCCTGTCAGAAGATGAGTTCTGGAGATGGAGTCTGAGGGCTTAAGATACCCAAAGGCTAATGGCTAATGTCAATTTCCATTGTACCAATTTTCTCTGTTTATCTCTGTTGCTCTAGTTTTTGCCCCAGTCCTTATTTCTATACTTCTGCCTTAGGGACTGATTCTTCCCCTTGTGA